>NC_142107.1:24265000-24477500 GCF_056152115.1 Neolamprologus brichardi
TGTTGATGAATCGGTTTGGTTTAAGCTTAAGCTGTAAGACAGACGGTCTGACTGTAGAACAGTTTGGTATAAAGACAAGTTCAGTGACTGCAAGGTGCCCAAATCATTATCCCTCCACCACCGTGCCCACGGCTGGTCTGAGGTGTTTGTGCTGACATGCTGTATTCAGTTTTGTGCGTTATAGACAAACATCTGCACTTTGGTCTCGTCTGTCCAAAGAACAATGTTCAACAAGTCTTGTGCTTTGTTCAGCTTTTTAAACCTGGGTCATGGTGCCATGTTCTTTTTACATGGAAGAGACTTTCTCCTGCAACTCTTCCAAAAAAAACCAACCTGCAGTCTTTTTCTAACAGCGCTGTCGTGAACTTTAACCTTTAACCTGCTAACTGAGGCCTGTAGAGTCTGAGGCGGAGCACTCGGCTTCTGCCGTTTTTGCACGCTCTGACCTTGGGCTGAATTTGCTGGGACTCGCGCTCCTGGGAAGACTGTGGGATTGAGTTAACACCTGACAAACTGACAAAATGCCTGCTTTTATAGAGGTGCTCACACTTGTTAAAGGTCACTTGATCATCTGCACAGAGTCGTTCTGTTTTAATTAAACTGTAACAGTTTCGACAAACTCACCTTTGCTTCACCATATTCTCTCATTCCTGCAACTTTCCGACTTTACAAAGTCCTCGACCTGAATCGTTCCCTGCATCATTTTTAACAGCTTAAAATTATTATTTTCAACTATCAGTGGTTTATTCAGAGTCTGATAATCCTTTCTGCTTTGTAGGTTATCTTATTGATCTATTCCATTACTGAGTACGGCATCATCAGGAGGTCAGAAAACATTATAATGTCTGCAGAATCTTTGCACACATTTTTTAAAAATCTCATCTTCAGAAATGCATTTTTCACTTTCAGTCTCCTTTCAGCAAATATCGAATGAATCTCATTTCACTCACTTTGTTAGGTTTAATAAAGCCGGCTGTTATTACTGTGTTTCACTGTTTAATCAAGCAGCAGAGATTTCTCTTTTTTTCCTCTAAGAAAACATGAAAGTTAATATTTGCAAATGTTTCATTATAACAGCTACAGTCCTTTAGGATACTTCAGTTCTGCAATTTTGTGAATAATAAATATAAAAAGAGGGTGAGGCTGTTTGAATCAGGCTCCTGTTCATCATTTAATTACTTTCCAGTCTGGTGAATAAATATTTTGCCCGGTGCCTACAGGGCGTGAGCGGCTGGGGATGCGTTTCCTGATCAGGAAAGTAGTCATTGTTTTGGAGAACTTGGATTTAGGTTCTTTCTGCAGTTTCTAACATTTCACTTTTATAAATGTTGCTCCAAATATGCCACTTTATTTCACAGGCAGCACTTCGAGTCCCTCTGATTTACCTTTCAGACCAAAATAAAATCAATCAGTTCTTTTATTTTTTATTACAAAAACTGAGGTTGTTCATGTTTCACTGTGGGTTTCATTGTTCAGATGTTATTGCGTCTTTTTGGTGAGAGCTTCCCAGCATAGTAATGTAAAGAAAGCCTGTGAGGGAACACATCGGACGCCTGTATCTGTGAATTCAGACACTGAAGATAACTGTAGATCTGCACCTGCTAAATAATGAAATCAGAGCAGGATTTCTGTGTCTGCAGATGAGACTGGGGAGGCTCTACAAGCAGCAGTAGTAATGGATATGCGGCGTCCTTTCATTTGACACATCTCGTTCAAAATGTTTTACATGACAAGGAACAAAAAACTAATACGTGAACGAGTGAATATTTAACTGAATATCTGTTAAAAGAGGGAAAAGAACACCAAAGTGACTTAAACTACAGTGTTTATTAAAAATAGTAATAACTGACCACATTTTTAGGGTTAAATGAAACTAGTGGACAGTAACGCGGTGCTGGCCGGACAGTCGGTAGAGTCTTTCATTCGTTTATTGAGCGAAAGCTGTTTCGGTTAGATTCTCACCGAGTGCAGTGAATTTAAATGAACCCTCCTCTGCTGCCTTTGATGCTGTGCAGCGTCTGCTTCTAAAGTGAAAAGACAGCAGAGCGAGAAAGTTCAGGGAAAGAGAAAGACACTCCGGCTCTCAATGGAAGCAGCCTGATTAGAAAAGATCAGAGAAAGGAGTCACTGACATGTAAATGATTAGAGTGGGTGTGGTAGCTCGCAAAGTTCAGCTGTTTCAGCAGCGAAGTTTAGAGATCAGCAGAGATGGTTAAGCAGCTGTACCACATTCAGTTTCAACCTAGCATGATTAAAAGCAGGAGCGTGGGTAAAAGCTGGGGTTGAGTGGAGACACTCAACCCCTCTGACATCTAAAGGGCGGCTCTAAAAAGTGTGTTTGCTATCAATGCGATTACGAAATGAAAGTGAGGGACACAGGGTCTGGGCTTTGTGAGGGAAAGTCTGTGACGTGTTATAATATAAATAATGTTGAATTAAACAACAAAATTCAGTTTAAGCTTTTGTGCTAATTATTACAAGGATTAGATTGGAGAGCCATAGTTTGTCTTCATGTGACATCAGAGCTACTGGGACACTCCCACCTGGAGGGAAAAACCAGTACTGCTGTCCTTTCCCCTCCAGTCATCCTTTGAACATCTTTTAACTTATTAAAAGGTAAAACCATCACTGCCTGAACATCAACTGTTTAAACTAAATATGGTGTCCCTCAGGGGCCCGTTCTAGGTCCTCTTTTATTTTCATTGCACTGTGGCAGCACGGTGGCTCTGTTGCTGCACAGCAAGAAGGTCTTGAGTTCAATTCCACCACCCCGTGTTTGCCTGGGTTCCCTCCCCTACTCAGGCTTCCTCCCACAGTCCAAACACATGCAGTTTGTGGGGATAGGTTAATTGCTCATAGGTGTTAGCCCCGCGACAGACTGGCAACCTGTCCAGGGTGCACCCTACCCAATGACAGCTGGGATTGTTACAGTTCAACGTGGGGGACTCAAGCGCAGGACTCCAGAATCAGCTGTACACAAGAATTTATTTACAGAATCCACCAGGTGTATATACAGGAAGTGCAGGGCAGCAGAGATGGGCAGTAACGCGTTACTGTAATCCGATTACTTTTTTCAAGTAACGAGTAAAGTAAGGGATTACTATTGCAAAAACGGTAATTAGATTACCGTTACTTTCCCGTAGGAACGCTGCGTTACTGCGTTACTAAAACCGTGATTTTTTTGCGAGAATGTCTCATGACAGTGACGTAAGCGAGTGCGACGTTCGTGACAACAGCTGTGTGCAGATCAACAATGGATCATATATCGAGTGCAGAGAGAGTATGAGCGTGCAGCGTTTAAAGCGTGGAAGTACTGACCTTACTTTGAGTTTGATTCCATAAAAAGTGACAAAAACATTAGTGTCCGTTGTGCGTGGGAAGAAAACTTCTTTTTACAGAGAAAAACCCCTAAACTTCCGAGCAAGCACCGAGTAGCTACGACGTAATGGGAAACTCACAGACAAACTCGCGGATTCTTCCACTGACCGCTGCACACCTGCACCAGGGTAAACCTCCGCCTGCCCCACTCCTGCTTCACAGGTGAAAATAGAGCAACAGGACCGCTAGTCTGTGACTTTATTTATTTTCTGCTGTGTTTTACTTGCATCTACTTGAAAGACTGAGTGTAAACACAAAAAATATTTTATTTTATGTGCTGGAATGTGCAGAAAATAGGTTTAAATGTTAAACAAATTTCTTCCAGTCAGAGAATGTTGCAGATAATTAAATGTTTGCTTGATGCATAAAGTTAAAAGATTAAAACTAATAAAACAAGTTTTAAAAAGAGACTTTTCCATTTGATTACATTTTGTATGATGATTATGTAGAAAAAGTAGAATTGGGCTGAAAGATCTATCGCTTTATCACCTATTCAGGTTGTAAATCGTGTTTTTAAAAAGTAACTAAGTAACTAAGTAACTTTTTTTTTTTTTTTTTTTTTTTTTTTTTGTCTTGCCTGTCCCGTTTGGCTCTTCTGCCATCAGAATTATTGTCTAAAGGCGAAGAAAGATGCCCAACGGATTTTCTTTACCAAATTGACCATCCTAGCTTTGCCGTAATGGTCCATTTGATTCACCCTTTATTCTTTATTTTATTTTCACTTGCTGAATACGGGACAGACTTGACTGGGGGAAAGAAAAGGGAGAAAGAAAGAGGGAAAGAAAAACAGTTGAGAAGAGGGACGGGGGAGAAGGGCAAAAAACAAAAACCAACAGAATAAGCAAAAAAAAAAAAAAAAAAAAAATACATATATCGATCACCTGGATCACCTGTTGAGAAAGAAAAAAGAAAACAAGCAGAAGAAAACGAGAGTAATACAATAAACAACATCACAATGATATATGGGAATATGACAGTAAATACTAAATATTAAACATTATTGTGCAGCACGTAAGATCGACAGCACAGTGTGCATTGAGGTAGGAGCCAAAAAGGGTGTAGTTTGTGTGTGTGATCACCCGTGTGTACACCTGTGAGCATGGACGCGCTTGTTTTCTTAAAAGGTTCCCTCATGTAATGATCTGCTAGAGGGTGTGGGGGGCCACTGCCCCGTCCTCCAGGGCATGAAGCAGGTATGGAGGAGATCAAAACCCCAGACATCCAGAGGCCCCCAGAACACAAGAGACCAAGGAAGACCAACAGAGGGGCAGCCGTGCCACTGTCCCAGAAAGAGCTGAGGAGAGTCCCAGATGAGGGGTCACCCAGCAGCCATGGAGCAGAAGCCAGGGGGGGTTGCAGCGACGTGCCCGTGAGCTCCGCCGGCAGCCAGCTGTGCCTGAGTGACCGAGCCCCAGGCCGAGAGGCCGGGGGCACCCCACCTCCGAAGTGGCCCAAGCGAGCCCCAGGCTCCAGGCCCCGATAAGCAGCCGCCAAGGAGTGAGCTGGTGTGTACCCGGACGCCCACCCCCGGACACAAAGAACCACCAACGCACCGATGTCTGAGGGAGTCCGCCCCCGGCAGGGGAAGTGGTGGGGGGAGATAGGCCTCCAAACCTTGGAGGGCCTGAGCTGTCCTCAGAGAGGTGGCGTCTGATACCCAACCTGACATATGGACACAGACATACAGGCACACACAGATACAAACATCCATTCCCACCCTCATGCTCTCAAATGCACTTACTCCACACTTAACCAACGTGGAGACAGACATAAAGAGACGCTGTACACACAATCACACTCCCCAAGCGTACTCTACGAACCGGGTCTAGGTACCCTTGCCCCTGGAGGGGGGAACTGCACCCAGACCCAGGTTGTGTTACCCTTTTTCCCTGCGGTGGGGAGAAGCAGACCCCCCCGACTCCGCAGCAGCAGGGAGGCCCCACATTCCGGACCCCAGTCGGACGGCCAACTCCTCCTCCTAGCCCCCCTGCTCCAGCAGACCGCAGAGAACGAGGGTGAGAGAAGACTCCTAACCTCCCTCCACCCGCTCATTGTAGTGTTGATGTATGTGTGTTCTAAGGTGCATTTAAAACCCAGGAGGGCATGGAGCTACCTGCCAGAGAGCAGCAGGTAAGCGCATAGTCCCTCCTGCTAGCCCTCAATGTCTACGTGTATTTAAAATTGAGAGGTGGGCAACGATGCCAGGGGTGAGGTGTACACCCTGATGGTAATTGGGATTCCGTGTAGCGTGCCCACCCCCAAGATCCTATATGTATGTGTAATGAGAGTGTGAGTAATGTGAATGTCTAAGTTGCGGGATAAAATTGAGGCAGAGGCAGCCAGAAGGGGACAGAGGGGGGGGTTACCTCCTCTGCACCCTGGTGACACACCCCTACTCCAAGGCCCTGCATGTGTGGGTGGTTGTGGTGGAGCGGGAAGAGGGAGGCAGCTGGAGATGGGGAGGGAAAGAAGGGAGGGGCAAGTGACCCCTCCCTGGGGCCAGCTCCCCCGCTGACCCCAGTAGGCACCCCCATACTCCGCGACCCGCCAGGGAAGGGGGGCCCAGGCCCATCCGAACCGGGGCCCAGTGCAGCGGCGCCGCCCGGCCCCACAGAGCCCGGGGCAGTCCACCCAACCCCACCACAGAGAAAACTGCACCCACCCCATCATCCACTCATCTTCCAGACTACATAAGACAATAGACGCCCAGGCTGAGATCTTCCTCCACCTCTCCTGTATCTCCCCCTCTTGCAGAGAGAGTTCCTGAGAGAGGAAAGCTCCTGCAAGATGTGACAACCCCCCCCCCCCCCCCCCCACCAGTTGAAGAGCCCCCCAGGTGGCTCGGCGCACCGGCGGCACCCCGCGCCAGTGGTGGGCCCCCATATACCCACCGGCCCACAACCCCGGCAACACACCAACCAGGACCCAGGCCCCCGAGGCCTGGCCAGGGCCCCAGGCCAGAGCCGGAGCGCCCCCAGAACCTCACGCCCGTCCCGGACCCACCCAGGGGCAGCCAGGCTACCAGGTCAGTAAACCCCGTCCGTCAGCACAGACCCTCCCCTAGCCCCGCTGCACGTAGCCACGAGGAAACCGTCACCTAAGAGCCAACAGAGCCCCTAATTGGCCATGACCGCTACCCCGGGTTGAGTCCCCCAAGGAAGATGCTCCCGGGGAACCCCCCGACGCCCTAAGCCTGACCCTACCCCCACACCAATCACAACAGTGAAGGCGAGACCAAAATATGACCCCCCACCCCCACTAGGTGATGGAGCTGATCAGAGGAGCCCAGAGCGATTGATCTGATGTGGTGGCAGAGGCTGTATCAAGACTAATGTAATCTAATAGATAATTTCTATATTGGTTAGAATTAAGATTGTTTTTATTTTTCCAGTTCATGAGGACTGTTTTCTTGGCTATGCATAGGGCAGTGAAAACCATATGGGCTATATTCTTTTCTGAAGTGACATTATCTAAGCTGCCCAACAAACACACTAAGGGGGAAGTTGGAATGTTACATTTCAGACACTTTGATAAGTCTTCACATATCTCGCGCCAAAACTTCTGAACTGGTGGACAGAACCAAAGAGCATGGATATAATTGTCCGGTGAATTGGTTTGGCAGTGTGAGCAGTTGTTGGTAGATGCAAAGCCCATCTTGAACATCCGATGACCTGTATAGTGCACTCTATGTAGTATTTTGTATTGAATTAATTGAAGACTGGGATTTTTGATTAGATGAAAGGTTTTTAAGCAAATCTGAGACCAGAAGTTTTGGTCTAAGTTAACTGATAAATCCGCTTCCCATTTTGCAATAGGAAGTGATATTGATTCATCTGTTTTAGAAAGCATTCTGTATATTTTGGATAGTAATTTGGGGGTTTTAAGAGTAAAAAATTGAACCACACTTGGTGGTGTTTGTAGTTCAACTTGACCCGGTTTAAATTTCTTTTTTATTATGGATTTAATTTGTTGATATTCTAAAAATCTTTTCTTGTTGATCCCATATTGTGTAACTAGTCTGTCAAATGAAATAAATTCTGTTCCTTCTAGTATATGTTCTACATATTTGATTCCTTTACCATTCCGATCTGAAAAGTTTATCATATTATTGTTTTGTAATATGTCAGGGTTGTTCCAGATAGGTGTACGTTTGCATGGGATTAATGAAGACTCTGTCAACTTCAGAAACTCCCACCATGCTGTCAGAGAAGAGCTGATGTTGATGCTTTTGAAGCATTCATGTCGTTGGATGTTTGAGCTGATAAATGGTAGATCTGAAATCTCTAGATTATTGCAAAGTGCTTGTTCTACATCTAGCCAAGGTTCATCTAAAAGGGTATGTTTTAGCCATCCTGAGATAAACTGAAGCCTGTTGGCTAAGAAGTAGTGCTGAAAGTTAGGTAGTTCTAATCCTCCTTTATCCTTGGTCTTTTGTAGTGTTTTTAAGCTTATACGTGGGGGCTTATTTTTCCAAAGGAATTTGGACATATATGAATCTAGAGATCTGAACCAATCTTGCGGCGGTTTAGTTGGGATCATTGAGAATAAATAATTTATTTTTGGTAATACCATCATTTTTATAGCAGCAACCCTTCCCATGAGTGATATGGGTAGACATTTCCATCTAGCCAGATCACCTTCTACTTTCTTTAAAAGTGGGGTATGGTTTAATTTAGTTAGATCTGCAAGCTTGGGAGAAATATTAATACCTAAATATTTTATATTTCCCGATTGCAGTGGAGTAGAAGAGGAATTATGGAAGCAGCAATTAATAGGAAGGACTGTAGATTTTGACCAGTTAATTGAGTAATCTGATATTCTTGCAAAAGAGTTTATCAATTCAATCACCCCAGAGATATTGGTTTGTGAATTTTGGAGAAAGAGTAACACATCATCAGCATAAAGGCTGATTTTATGTTCCACGTTCTTGCATTTTATGCCCTTAGTTGCTGAATTCTGTCTAATTGCTGCTGCTAGTGGTTCGATAAAAATTGCAAACAGTGAAGGGGAGAGTGGGCATCCCTGCCTGGTGCCCCTCAGGAGACATAAGCTGGAGGATGTCTGGTCATTTGTTCTGACACAAGCTGTTGGGGAATTATATAATATTTTTAACCAGTTGATGAAAGAAGATCCAAAACCAAATTTGTGTAAAGTTGCAAATAGAAATTTCCAGTTAACTCTGTCAAACGCTTTTTCTGCATCTAAGGAAAATATTGTAGTTTCAAGGTTTTTACTGTATGAGTAGTCTATCAAATTAAGTAATCTACGTGTATTTGTTGATGAGTGCCTACCTTTTATGAAACCAGTTTGGTCAGGATGAATTAAGAGGGGGGTTATTTTCTCTAGTCTCTTCGAGAGAGCTTTGCAGATTATTTTGAGGTCTACATTAATAAGGGATATTGGACGATAGCTTGAGGGATATACAGGGTCTTTGCCTGGTTTTAGCAGGAGATTAATGTTTGCAGAATTCATATTTGATGGAAGTCTGCCCTTTTCTTTGATTTCTAACAACGTTCTGTAAAAAACTGGTGCTAGAATCGTCCAGAATTCTTTGTAGAATTCTGCAGGAAAGCCGTCTGGACCTGGAGCCTTATTATTGGACATACTTATAAGTAACTAAGTAACTAAGTAATTAATTAATTTGAAAATAAGTAATCAGTAAAGTAAAGCGATTACTATTTTGGGTAAGTAATCAGTAATTAGTTACTGATTACTTTTTTCAAGTAACTTGACCAACACTGATGGTGACACAAGCGGAAGCGAATGGATGTATTATATATTATATACTACATATTATAGTTTCCTTGGTCAGTCTGACTGCTTTTGGTGTCTTGTGATGATGTGTTACTGCACACGATTCACATATTTGTGTTTATTTGCCCGTACTCTGCTATATTTTTCTTTATTCGTCAGGTTTGTTGTGATTTCTGCTGCTCCCTCTGTGCAGACGACATTCAGCTATTCTAACTCCCAACACGTGTCTAAATTATAGATATAATGGAAACACAAAGTGGCCACATCCCCAATTTTAAGCCTCAGCATAATCCAAATTGATGTCTTGCAAAGAAATTCAAACCCATACAGCTTTAATGAAGGACAAAAAGTAGCAATAGAGACCAAAAATGTTTTCGCGTCAGGTTGTAAACGTGTTTATTCCTGATGTAAATCTGGCATTTTAACATGGGAGTCCATGGGAATGACTCACTGCTGGACATTAGAGGAACTGCAGTTTTCTTGCTTACCAGGGGAACAAAACTCTTAATAAAAAAGATGGTTGTGCGTTTTCTTAACTGTTGATTAGTGACTGACGTGAGGCCGGACTCTAGTCATGAACTTGAAGAGCATCTGATGAGCTGATAATTCAAAAGAAAGCAGAATCAGGGTTACCCAGTTTATTATCCTTCTTCCATTCAGATTTTGCATACACACACGAGGGAGTTGGTAAAGTAACTCATACAGATTAATATCTTCAAATTAAGGGGAGGAGGCAGCTCATCACATCCTTCACCCTCAGGGGCCTTGAGAGGTTTACCCTCTAATTCGAATGTTGTCTAAAGCTGCAGACTCTCAGTCTGATACTGCCTCTGTGGAGGGCGAAGCATCAGAACGGTCACTGCAGAAATAAAACAAAGTGGCAGCCGCCCTTTTTCCTGACTTTAATTTATTCATGCAACGCTTTGCTTGAATTGAACCTTTCAGAAACCCAGCGCACTTTAGGAAAAATGACATCTGTGTCTAATATTACATCCCGCTGCATGGCGTAGACGGCCCTCGCTGCTGACTAATCGACCTCCGGTGCAATGTTCCCGCGCCAGAGTTTATGAGCGTTCATTCTCATCTTTCACTTGCTTTTTTCAGTTAAGTCACACCACGAGCTGTTGAGAAAATTCACCATTGAGCTATATGTAATAAAAGTCTGTTTACTTTATTGGCTAAGGGATCTCTTCTTAAATCCAGAAAATGATGTAAACGGCCCCAGGAGGTCACGTCACCGGGGAAAAATGATGCAATCATCCCATCTCCTGCAGGACAGGTAAGACTGAAAGCATGCTGGTGTTTTACAGCCAGCCGTTCAAATGCTGCATATATCATCAGTGCACCTCTGAAAAAGCATGTATGACTACACAAACAGGTAGGTTTTTGAAGTGCTCACGCCCCGTAAGCACCGGGCAGATATTTAGTTTTAATTTTTTATGAAAGAAGAAATTTTGAGTGCGTCATTGCAACCGACGCAGTTTGAGATACGAGAGACCAACAAGAGCTAACGGGGTATGAAGAGCCAGCACAAGCAAAAGCAGCTGCGTGGGTATGGTGAAAGTTTTATTTGTAGAATTATGAAAATGCTGTTCATATGATCAAAAACAGCTTTGTTGTTATGCTGTAAGGCTACCGGGTTAATGGTAAAGATATGAGAGGACGCAGAAAGTCTAACATCACCGTAGTGCACCTCGACGCGGTGAAAGCTACGAGTCCTTTGGAAAACAGAAGCAGCAACATTTACCTGAAAAAACCATCACGCTGAGATTTTTAGGTGGAATTCGTCTTAAAAAGCATCTCTATGGAAGTTATGATGTTGCAGTGCTCATCACTCTGGGGCAGGTTGTCTCAAAATCCACCTGTCCTGTTACAACGGTAAGGTAATCAGGTCATATATATAAATGCCGCTCTCGCCCCTGCAGTCTTTATCCTTCAAGCTCGGGTCCTCTACCAGAGGCCTGGGAGCTTGAGGGTCCTGCGCAGTAGCTTTGCTGTTCCTAGGAGATCTCCGATGTTGTTCCCGGGATCTGCTGGATCCACTCGCCTAGCTTGGAAGTCACTGCATAGTGCTCCGATTACCACTGGGACACTGTTACCTTCACCCTCCACATCTTCTCCAGCTTCTCATGTTCCTTCTTCCTGATGTTGCTGTCATTCAGTATGGCTACATATATCACTACGGCCGGCTTCCTCTGCTTGACCGTCTGTATCTGGAAGTCCCACAGGATCTTAGCTCAGTCGTTCTCCACCACCCTCGGGGGCGTCTCCTATTTTGACCTCGGGGCTTCCAGGCCATATTCGGCACAGATGTTTCTGTACACTATGCTGGACACTTCTTATGGCGTTCCATGTTTGCTAACATCGTGCACTCTGTTGTTACATGCTGGATTGTCTCAGGGGCATCTTTACCATGCATACCATGCAGGGGCCTGTCCTCCCATGGTGGTTCCTCCTCCTGCTCCTCCTCATTCTTGGGTTTCTGCTGCCTGAAGTATTCACCAAGCACATGGTCAGTAGTGGCCATCTTCCTGATGCACTCAGGAACCTGGACCATGGTTGTGACACTGGCTACTCCTCTGCCTCCTTCCTTCTGCCTAGCGTACACTCTCAGGGTGCTCTGCTCTACTAAATCCTTTAATTTTCTCCTTTTTTGAAAGCTATGGTAGTTTTTACACTGATACAACCTGCTGGTGTGTAATTGCAGCTTAAAAGCACAAAAAAAATCAGAGGGGAGGTTTCCCCCGAGCAAAATCCTTCATGTTCCTCTTGATTGTTGTTTTCTGCTGTTTTGGATTTCTTTGTTGTTGAACGTTGTTACTGGTTTTTGTAGTCTCTCCCTTTTCTGAGGATTGTTTTTAATGTTATGTTTCACCGAGTAATTAAAGTACCTTTTTATCCCTTTACCGCCCTGCCAGTCCTTCTGTGTTTTATCTGCACCTGGGTCCACTTTATTTGTTTCACTGCACACGTGACAAAAGCACTAGCATGCCGAGTAAAACGACTGTAATATAATGAAAATGACTACAAAGAGAAACAAAAATACCACAAACGGAGGCAAAAGACATATTTTGTCAGAATGCAGAGATGACACGCTCTGCTGCTCGCGTTCAGCAGCCGACTCCAGGTGAGGACTGAAGGCTCGTGGCTGATTTAAGAGGATGCACTCTTCTCAGATGGAGGTGATGCCTCACTCTGACCTCAACATTAAGTCAAGGCCGGCCTGAGAGATGAGCTGTAAAATCAATAGTCACATCGGATTCAGAGAGATTTGTGACGCACGGTAAAATGTGCCTGCCTTTCAAATGAGGTGTCAAAGGTCAAAGTGCATTTGCAGCAGCAGAGAGGAAAGGGATAAAGAGGATTTCCTGCTCTGAGCTGGATGAAAATAAGAAGAAGAAAAACAAAAATCACGTTGCAGATGTCTCAGGAGAAAGTTTCAGTGAGAGCGGTGATTTTCCTTCAGCCACACTGACACCAGTGCAGTGTGTCGCTGACACCATAAGGCATGAAATGTGGTATTGATCTGCAGCTTCTTTGACACTGAATTATATGTAGGACAGCTGAAGAGCTGCAGCCAGTCAATCCACTCATGAACTGATCAAGTGAAGCAAAGCAATAACTCTGTGTGACCACGAATTACAGCATGAAAGTGAGCGCCGGGCTGGAGTTTTTCTTTCCAGCACCTGCTCTCATGTTGTATTCATCAGGTGATTCACTCGCTTCAGCCAGCTGTCAGCGAAGCGAGTGAATCTGGAGTTCACGGCTTTTCTTTGGAGCCGCCTCAAAACAGGAAATCCCAGCGTGTTTGTCTGTTTGATATCGAAACAAACATAAAATCGTTTCAATTAATGCACAATTAATGAGCTTAATTATTTCTACATGTTATTCCTGTGAGATGATTTGCAAATTCTGAACACATTTTAATGACCACCACATAAATCACTGATTTTTGCTTTTCACAGTAAACGCTCCTTTCTGCTTTTCATCGATTTTGAATTTGGGGTTTTTAGAGACCTGGAATCTAAATGTGCGTCTCTTAAAAACACTTTGGGTCAGCTCATGTTTTAAATGTGTTAAATGATAAAACAGTAGAGAATAATATTAACTGGTTCTAAGTTTACTGTGTGCAGGGTCGTCTGTCTCTGTGTTGGCCTGTCACCCTGTGGCAGCTGTACAGTGTTGGGAAGGTTACTTTTAAAATGTATTCCATTACAGATTACAGATTACATGCCCCAAAATGTATTCTGTAACGTATTCCGTTACGTTACTCAATGAGAGTAACGTATTCTGAATACTTTGGATTACTTAATATATTATCATGCTGTTTACAACTACATGAATGTACTATTGCTGTGATTTATTACTGTTACTGAAGGTCCGCGGCTCCGAACCGTAGTAAAGGGACCTCTGACTAATACGTCGGGTTCTGTGTCGGGCTCGTAGCTGAAAACTAGCTTTACTTTGTTGTCTGGGTCAACTTTGCTAGCAGAGACAGAGAGAGGCGTTGAAAGGCTGCTCCAACAGAACTTATTGTTTCAGAGGAAAACACGAACACAGTGTACAGTCGAGTCTTAATAGCTTACTTACAACTGGGCTCGTCAGGCTCTCTTCTTGGCTGCAGTGGTTATTATTATATTTACATGCTTCCAGCTCCCGTTTCTGCTCGATGACAGCTCGTACTTTTCCTTTTTCTCCCTCCCTCGCTCACAGACACATAACGTGTATGGCAGTCCATTCTCCCTGCAGCACGGACTACACTGCCCATGATGCTACATTCTTTAGAGCTATACCTGTAGCATTCTGCCTGTTAGCTTAGCACAACAACAACAACAGGCGCTCTCTCACCCAGGAAACACGCAGAGAGAGAGCGTCACCCTGTAACCATGGCAACCGTAACGCTGCCGCCTGGAACAACAGAACGTAGCTGTCAAACAAAACCCAAACAGTCCTGACCCGCCACAATATGAAACAGGGAAGTACCGCCGTGTAATCCATTTATTTCAACAAAGTAACTGTATTCTAAATACCACCTTTTTAAACGGTAACTGTAACGGAATACAGTTACTCATATTTTGTATTTTAAATACGTAACGGCGATACATGTATTCCGTTACTCCCCAACACTGGCTGTACACCAGTCATGACCAGTGTTGGTCAAGTTACTTAAAAATAGTAATTAGTTACTAATTACTGATTACCTCTGCAAGAAAGTAATCCAGTTACTTTACTGATAACATTTAAACCTATTTCCAGGTTATAGAATAAAATAATGTTTTGTGTTTACACTCTTGTCAAACACAGCAAAAAATAAATAAAATCAGAGATTCAGCAGCACCGAGTCCTGTCAGTCTTAAGTCTATTGTCACCTGTTTAGCAGGAGGAGGTTTGCCCGGTGCTGCAGCGGTCGTGTCAGTGCGGGGATCCGGGGGTTTCTCTGTGAATGTCAGATGTCACGGGAAAGTAATGGTAATCTAATTACTTTTTTGCAATCTTAATCCCTTACTTTACTCATTACTTGAAAAAAGTAATTGGATTACATTAACCCATCTGTGGTCATGACTGAAACATTACTGTCATCGGTATATGAGCTACCTGGTTACCTCTATGAAAGGACTGTGACCTCTGACCTCTGTGCTGAGTCTGGGGGATTTCCTTCCTCTTGTCTTTGTTTCTCTTGCTGCTCGTTTTTGGTTTCCTGTCGTTATATAAGTTGGTGATGTTGCCACAGCAGAGCATCTCCTTCCAAAACTCATCACTGCTTGCAGTGTTTTCACCTCGATGCTGCCACGTCATGAGCTCATCAGTGCCTTGGCCGGACGAGATAACAAGTACTCGGTTAAATTTAAGCATTTTAATGTTTTCTCACTCTGGGACATCAAACCCTGTGTGTCATAACTGCACACAATGCTCAATGTTTAAGGATACACAGTAAACAGAAATACAGAAACTTTAAATGACATTTGGCTATTTAACCAAAAGGCTTTCTGCAGGTTCTTATTTATCTTCTGCTAGAATGGAGAATTTCAGCTACTTTCATAAGCAGCAAAGAGGACACGGAGTCAAAGGAAGTATTATAAGAGCGCTAAAACATTCATTTGTAAGTGCTGCAGTTTATATTTTGTGTTTTAAGTGGCTGACAGCCACCACAGTTGTGTCACCCTTTAATGTTCCTATCACACAGCGTCACCTCCTCTGTTGCCTCCCTGCGTGATCCTTCCCACGTCGTCTCCTGCAGTGAATCAGAATTGAGAGCAACCACAGATTACACACAGTATGTTATAGTAGGGGATTACTGAAGCCGCTCTCCGTGGCTCTGATGTAATGCATATGTGGGTCACGGCTCAGAGACCCAGTTACTGCCGAGTTTTAGTGTTTTGTTGCAAACACTTTTGAACTGAAGCCTCTGATGGATTACATTTCAAGGTCCCAAATGTTTAAATTTTAAGTTAGGTGCGAGTTTGGAAAGACTAAAACAGCAATGAGAACACAGAAGACTGTCCTGCACTGTTATACTGCACTGTTGCATGTACTGTATGTCCAGTGTTGGGGAGTAACGGAATACATGTACCGCCGTTACGTATTTAAAATACAAAATATGAGTAACTGTATTCCGTTACAGTTACCGTTTAAAAAGGTGGTATTTAGAATACAGTTACTTTGTTGAAATAAATGGATTACACGGCGGTACTTCCCTGTTTCATATTGTGGCGGGTCAGGACTGTTTGGGTTTTGTTTGACAGCTACGTTCTGTTGTTCCAGGCAGCGTTACGGTTGCCATGGTTACAGGGTGACGCTCTCTCTCTGCGTGTTTCCTGGGTGAGAGAGCGCCTGTTGTTGTTGTGCTAAGCTAATAGGCAGAATGCTACAGGTATAGCTCTAAAGAATGTAGCATCATGGGCAGTGTAGTCCGTGCTGCAGGGAGAATGGACTGCCATACACGTTATGTGTCTGTGAGCGAGGGAGGGAGAAAAAGGAAAAGTACGAGCTGTCATCGAGCAGAAACGGGAGCTGGAAGCATGTAAATATAATAATAACCACTGCAGCCAAGAAGAGAGCCTGACGAGCCCAGTTGTAAGTAAGCTATTAAGACTCGACTGTACACCGTGTTCGTGTTTTCCTCCAAAAACAATAAGTTCTGTTGGAGCAGCCTTTCAACGCCTCTCTCTGTCTCTGCTAGCAAAGTTGACCCAGACAACAAAGTAAAGCTAGTTTTCAGCTACGAGCCCGACAGGAACCCACCGTATTAGCCAGAGGTCCCTTTACTACGGTTCGGAGCCGCGGACCTTCAGTAACAGTAATAAATCACAGCAATAGTACATTCATGTAGTTGTAAACAGCATGATAATATATTAAGTAATCCAAAGTATTCAGAATACGTTACTCTCATTGAGTAACGTAACGGAATACGTTACAGAATACATTTTGGGGCATGTAATCTGTAATCTGTAATGGAATACATTTTAAAAGTAACCTTCCCAACACTGTGTATGTCATATATGTTACACAGCAGCAGCGTTTGTACAGTTTACACACTGTTTACATGATAGTATAATGTATAAGTATAATGAAGCTGATGCATGGTGTGTAGCTCAGTAACAGCTGGCAGGTTCACTTCTTCTTGCTTTATGTTGTGCTAGAAGACGGTTGTTGGGTGACGTTCAGAATGAGAGGATTTTCTATTTTTAATTCTATTTTTAAGCTAAGCTTGTGTTGCTCAATAAAAGAGACATTTCTCAGGAACTCTGTCAAAGGTAAAATCATAAAAACATGTCAATCAAAAGTACATTTTATTATATTATCATTACAAGCCGGACAAATCAAAACTTTTCAAATAGCAAAATTAAGATCGCATTCAATTAAAATTGTTACAAAAATTCTGAAAAAACAAATATATTAATAAAATAAAATAGAAGTCTTTCAAATTAAAATACCGGACACAATATAAAGCAAATATATAACTACGAAGACTGATCCTGATCAAGACTTCAGTACACATCAGTCTGGTCTGCTTGTTTAATTGCTCCTAAGATTAAATGTTTTATGGTTTTACCTGCAACAGGGTGCCTGGTGGAAAAGCCTCAGAGCCTCCACTTTTATCTTTATGGAACCAGCTTCCAGTTTGGATTCAGGAGACAGACACTATCTCTACTTTTAAGATTAGGCTTCAAACTTTCCTTTTTGCTAAAGCATATAGTTAGGGCTGGACCAGGTGACCCTGAATCCTCCCTTAGTTATGCTGCAATAGACGTAGGCTGCCGGGGGATTCCCATGATGCATTGGGTGTTTCTCCTTCACTCTCTATGTGTTAACAGACCTCTCTGCATTGAATCATACCTGTTATTAACCTCTGTCTCTCTTCCACAGCATGTCTTTATCCTGTCTTCCTTCTCTCTCCCCAACCAATCACAGCAGATGGCCCCGCCCCTCCCTGAGCCTGGTTCTGCCGGAGGTTTCTTCCTGTTAAAAGGGAGTTTTTCCTTCCCACTGTCGCCAAAGTGCTGCTCATAGGGGGTCATATGATTGTTGTTTTTTTCTCTGTATGTATTATTGTAGGGTCGACCTCACAATATAAAGCACCTTGAGGCGACTGTTGTTGTGATTTCACGCTGTATAAATAAAATTGAATTGAATTTAATCTTTTATTTGTTTGCTCCTGTTGGATGCGGAGTGAGCGCGGTCAAGACATCTTTTCGATTTTAACAGAAAATGCTCTTTTAGAAATCAGTCTAAAGGCTGTTAGAGGCAACTGAGATTTGAAAAACACTTAAATTCTTTTAAAGTCCTTTTAAACATCAGACTTGAAAAGTATGTAAAATATATATTTTTAAAAGTTACTTAACACATATTTAAGCATTTACTTGTCCGACCCAAACAGTTTTCTCTGCAGGGCATCACAAACAGGTTTGAGATCCACACTCGACACGAAGGTTGGAGTTTTCTGCACCACATAAAGCTGCCATGATGTTGTTCACTCAGAAGCAAGGCAGAGATAGACGCCAACAGGTAATGAGGGAGAAAACACACTGAAAACAGCTGATCGCAAAACAACCCAAAAGATCACACTGTCACGTTCTGAAAGCTGCTCTTACAAAAGCATAAAGATTTTCTTTGACTGCTGTGTGGCGACAGCTAAGATAACAGTCTTATCTGAGGTAACGTGTAAAAATATTTTAAATTACCAGCAAGAACCCATCTTACTGGCAGTTCTTTGTTTCGCATGTTTGTGCTGTTATCGGGTAAACATGCACATATTAACATACGTATGCTACCATCAGTATTATAATTAGCAGTTCCTGCATATTTCCTGAAATGTTGCTGAAGTTCATGGTTTTCTGTCTTCCAGCTGCTTCCCAGTCGGCTCTGTGACCTCAGCTCCTTGTTGCTCCTCCCACTGTGGAAAACTCAAAGAACTTTCTCCGTCCTCGTCATTTGTACCATTGTGTCATTTTACAACAAAACAGCTTCTAATGTCTACATGAAACGTTTAAACCCCCAAAAGACTGTCTCTGTACAGTCCATGCATACATCTCAGGCTTGCGTGCAGAACCGTCCCATAATGCATTGCGTTAATGACGTCACAATTAGCGGTTCTATTCAAACTTCACTGATTCTTTGCTTTAAGACTATTACAGGAAATCTACTGTCACGCAGTTAAGACCAAACTTTATTCTGAGCTTTGCTCCTCGGATCAAACGAACCTAATTTCTGAAGAAGTCCACAGCAGAACTCTCTGAATGCAATAAGTGAGTTTATTTGCAGGTTATACGATGCAGCCATAGGTACAAACCAGTAAGCATGTTTGTACAATAAGCAAGCAGAGTGCAGACACAGGAAGGCTTGAATAAGGCAGCATTATCTTGATGATTTGGTGGGTTAGACTTTTGTGTCCAATTGTTGATGATATTTTAGTAAAATGTATCTTCAAACCTGATCTTAACCTGTGCAGAACAGGTTAGGCACAGACGTGGGCTGATACTCGGAGTTGCTCCGGATCTGGAACCAGGAATTTTGATTCTTTATCATGGCAAGAAAGGACAGTCATCATCAATACAAAATAAAAAGTGGAAGGTGTTGTTGTGATGTTATCAAAGACAAAAACTGATCTAGATCCAGGTATCCTTCTGGATCTCCAGATTCTGCTTTCAGGTGAGCTTTTAAAAATAATCTACACAAAGAAAACCTCAACCAGGTCAGGGGTCAGGGTCATCAGGTCAGATCAGGCTATTGTGTTCTTTTATAATGTGTTTAAAAACACTTTTTGTTCTTTAGGCACCAGAATAACACGTGAAGAAGCAGCTAGCTGGTCATTTATTAGCGTTTTCTTTTAATTTGACATGTGAGCTCTGCTTGGCTTTGAGGAAATTAGAAAACTGACAGGTATAATGGAGGTGAGCAGAAAGCTCCAGGCCGAGGGCTCCGGGGACTCTAAAGAGGTTAATACACCCACGCAGGTGAGATCTCACCTGATGATAAACATGATGAATAAAATAACATTTAAAACTCAGCGCATAGAGCACATTTGTTTCGTTTCTCTGTCGACTAATTGCATTGATTAGTGAATATTTCTGAATTTTCAAATGAGAGTGAGAGATGTTAGATCTCCCTATAAAAAGCTGAGCTATGCAGAAGCTCGTAATATTGTAAAGCCTGCTAAAAAGAATAGATTAGCTTCAGACACAAACAGCCTGAGAAGCAAACGTCAGAGAGGAAAAGCCTCGTCGTAGCCGTCCGGTTAGGACGAGGCGGGGGCCTTTTTCCTCATCACCCGCCTCTGCCTGACGACTGGAGCCACAGCAGCGCCAGTGTTGGGGTTGGTGCTGGCGCTGGTGTTGGGGTTCGGGTTGGTGTTGGCGTTGGCGCTGGAGCTGGTTGCCTGGCTGGTTTTGACCTCATCGATAAAAGTTTCTATGGCGGTGAACTTATCGGTCAGATCGCCCAGACGAGTCTTGAGGGCGTTGAACTCTTTGAAGAGGTCGTCTAAGGCCTCAGACAGCGGCTGGATCCTGAACACGGGGCGAGTGAAGACAACATAAATCAAACACACACCCAAAGCTTTAGCTTCCTGTGCTAGTAGAGATTGCTGCCTGTTCACCACACACATAACTTTCACTAAAAGTCTTTTTTGGCAGCACACGTGTGATCCTGGCTGCAGTTACTGCTCCCTGTTCTAGTTTAAAAGTCTTTTTCTTGCAGGTTTTACATGACATCTGTAATTTATGTTCATGTCTAGTTACCCAGAAATATAGGCTACAAAAGCTTTCTTTATACTCGTGTTGCAAACTGCACTCTCTCTTCTCTCATTGTGAGTGGGTGTGTTCCTTAATGCAGACATTTAGAAAGCAAACCATGTATGAAAGCGACCAACAGTCCGAGATCAATCACAACATCAAACTGTGGGTTAAAGTTAGATGACGAACACAGACTTTGATCAGTGGATCAGCAGAAAAACTGAACTAAAAGACTTTATGTAAGAAAAGGAGAATTTGAGGGAGAAACATGTCTGCAGCTGTGCTTATGTAACTTCTGGACCGCAGCGATGTCTCGTCTGCTGACCTGCGGTGAGCGGCAGGAAGCTGCAGAGTTCCCCTCTGGAAAACTGGAGCTCCTTTCGCTCAGTTTCTATTTTGATGCTTAAATTGCCGTTTCAGCTGCAGCTTCCTGTGACGACATCGGCTGCAGAGCGTACCCAGTAAACCCCCCGACTTCATTTTCAGCCCCGCGGCTAAACCGCATTCCTGCGGTGCCTCTCAGAGACTGTTTCACCTCAGTCACGGGGAACAGTTTGTTCGTTTACACTCTTCTGTTACTGTCATGGATTTATGCAGTGAGAAAAGACCTAAATATATGCTTTCTATTTCAGCCTCTGTTTGTCTTGATGACAGCTTTGCACACAGTTGTCAGTGTAGCGGCCAGCTTCATGAGCTCGTGCTGGATTTCTGGACTTCTTTGTGCACCTATCAGCTGTGCAAACGGCAAAATTCAGCAACTGCATTAGTCGCATCATGGCAGGAACACTCAGCTAAAAGAACACAGTAGATCTGAACTGTGAGGCACGTCAGAGGGTTGTGTGCCGTGGGATTTTGTGGCGTCGTAAACGAATAAATGAGACCCTCTCTCGTACCTGGCGTAGTCCGGCAGGAGAGACTGGTGGTCATTCTGCAGGAGCCCTTTTATCTGGTTGATGATGTCGAACCGCCAGTTGTCCAGAACCTCGGTCAGGTTGGCCACATTGCGCATGTTCACCCTGTCAGCTGGGACAGAAAGTCACAGCACTGTTAATCTTCAGCCATCTTCACTTTGTAATGATTAGTGAGAACCACTGTTGGTCAAGTTACTTGAAAAAAGTAATCAGTAACTAATTACTGATTACTTCCCCCCAAAGGTAATCCCGTTACTTTACTGATTACTTATTTTCAAAAGTAATTAATTACTTAGTTACTTAGTTACTTTTTAAAAACACGATTTACAACCTGAATAGGTGATAAAGTGATAGATCTTTCAGCCCAATTCTACTTTTTCTGCATAATCATCATACAAAATGTAATCAAATGGAAAAGTCTCTTTTTAAAACTTGTTTTATTAGTTTTAATCTTTTAACTTTATGCATCAAGCAAACATTTAATTATCTGCAACATTCTCTGACTGGAAGAAATTAGTTTAACATTTAAACCTATTTTCTGCACATTCCAGCACATAAAATAAAATATTTTTTGTGTTTACACTCAGTCTTTCAAATAGATGCAAGTAAAACACAGCAGAAAATAAATAAAGTCAAAGACTAGCGGTCCTGTTGCTCTATTTTCACCTGTAAAGCAGGAGTGGGGTAGGCGGAGGGTTACCCTGGTGCAGGTGTGCAGCGGTCAGTGGAAGAATCCGTGAGTTTCTCTGTGAGTTTCCCATTACGTCGTAGCTACTCGGTGCTTGCTTGGAAGTTTAGGGGTTTTTTCGCTGTAAAAAGAAGTTTTCTTCCCACGCACAACGGACACTAATGTTTTTATCACTTTTTATGGAATCAAACTCAAAGTAAGGTCAGTACTTCCACGCTTTAAACGCTGCACGCTCATACTCTCTCTGCACTCGATATATGATCCATTGTTGATCTGCACACAGCTGTTGTCACGAACGTCGCACTCGCTTACGTCACTGTCATGAGACATTCTCGCAAAAAAATCACGGTTTTAGTAACGCAGTAACGCAGCGTTCCTACGGGAAAGTAACGGTAATCTAATTACCGTTTTTGCAATAGTAATCCCTTACTTTAATCGTTACTTGAAAAAAGTAATCGGATTACAGTAACCTGCCCATCTCTGGTGAGAACACACCATAATAAGCCTCAGAGGTCCTGTTCACTTCAAAACAAACTCAGATTCAAGGAAGCTCCTTTGTGAGCCTCTTAAAGGAGTATTTCATATTTTAAGACACAAGCTTGGAACCTGCATGTACAGGTTTCTCTGAGCAGTGTGATCTTTCACCTCTACCTTTGACCTCATCATGATGGACCCTGAACTTGACCTTTGACCCAGAGTAAACAGAGAGTAATCTGGGTGCTCACAGCCTTCCTTGAAGTTCCATTCGTCGGTGGCTTTGGACACCGGGCGTCGCCTCTGGGCCAGCGCCGTCAAGGTAGAGACAGTCAGTACCAGCAGCAGCACGATCAGCTTGGAGGCCATGATCGCACTCGCACCTGCAGGCAGAAGCAGCAGATGATCTGATGATGAGGAAGAGTGATTTCAATCCATCTGAGCCCCACTTTGATCCCCCAGTTTTAACATTACCACCCTGTTAAATCGATGAATAACTGTAGTCCAGCCCAGCACAGAGGTTGAAACACATTTAATCCAAAACATGATGGTCACATAAATCCAACCAACAGATCTCAACCCTCTGTAGTCTCATCAGTGTTGGCATCTTTAGAAGCATCCTGTGTGAGAGACTAGCACACTGATCTGTTACTGCGAGTGTGGTCTCTTTACAATCACGCCATGAAAAGTCTTCAGTTTTACGCTATTAGCTTCTCTCTCAATAAGTGAATTTAAAGTCCTTCTCCAACACAGCGTCTCGAATAATCAGGCCCCGTTGCTCTTAAACACCTCGTTGTCTTATCCTAACAGAGCACTAAGCTGAACTGCAGCCAGAGCCTCCAGCTGGGTGAAATGTCTGATCACACAGTTCTGATAAACATGCTGGTTGTCTTGTGCGAACTTGTTTTTATCATCTGTTGAACACCTCAGTTATTCATCAGTCCTCTGCCTGAGCACATCCTCTCTTATAAACAGTGTAGGAAGCGACTGCAAGGCTTCTCACAGGTCCTCTCAGAGGTCCCACTGTGACACTGTGCTCTTTACAACAGCTCTACATAAAGTTTAGGGTTCAATTTAAAAATCAGAGTTATTGATGACCAGAACTTCAGCCATAAATAAGAACTGGATCTCTGAGGTGAGCTGATCAGTGCTGGTTAAGGACAAAAGGAGACGTGCGTTTGAGGTTGCTGTTATTACTGTTTCAGAAAAACACTTTTAGTTTTTTAACCTTTTTTTTATCTCATAAAACATTTTGTGACTTTTGCTCTTGTAAAAAGTTTATTTACATATAAACTTTAAACGTTTGGGTCCAGCAGACAGACTTTTAAGATTGGACTTTTTTGATAAAGCATACAGTTAGAGCTGGATCACGTAACCCTGACTTTGCCCTAATTATGTTTTTCTCTAGCATGTTTTTTTCTACAGATATGTAGACATATGAAAAGTTACTGTTTATCATTAACTGACTGGAGCCTTTCTCTGTGGCGTTGTTGTTGTTGCCTGCACACTTTCAGAATCAGAGGAAATTATGCTTTTTATGGTTCCTGCCCAGTCCAAAGACATCCTTGTTAGGGTTAACTGGTGGTTCTAAGCTAGCTGTTAGTGTGAATAAGAGTGTGAATGATTACCTGTCTCTCTGAGTTGGCCCTGTGACAGATTGGCGACTTGTCCCAGCTGCTCTCTGTTGCTATAAAGCTTTAAATGCCACTCTGTTCCTCTAGAATAAACTGCTGCATTACTTTTCATTAGTTCCTAACATATAAATACACTGCTCAAATAGAGGATTCAGTATCCTCTAAACATTCACTTTCAGAGAGGTACCACCTACTTTGACCCCTGTATATTGCCTTAGAGGGTTTTTTTGTTTGTTTTTTGTTTGTTTGTTTGTTTTTTTACTCCTATAGTTCATTTACTCTGGTCTGAATCAGTTGACAAGTTTGTAAACTTGTAATTTTCCGTGATTTGATTTCTTTTCACACAGAAAAATCCAAACGAACTCCAAACGAGCCAAAAGGAATCAGTACAAACCACGTAAGAATCTTCAGTCTGCTGATTGGCCAGATGTGTTTGAGGCGGGAGCAACAAAAGTAAATACAGGAAGAAGATGCTGCACTCTCAAATGGTGGAGAACAGAGAATTAACGTTCATTTCACGGATAGTTGCAGACCTTTCACCTCGCTGTACACCAGAATACAAAGCATACACTGCTACTTATTTATTTATTTATTTATTTTGCTCAAAATTGCAACGTAATCCTGCTCGGAGTCAGAAGTCAGATCACTTCCACATGGTAAATGAATCATCTCCTCCAAAGCATTTCGGTGCAGTTGCTTTGCTCCGCACCCAAGTGCGATTACTGCGATTACAACTGTACAAATGAACAGGTGTGAACAGGATAACCACCGCAGCTCTACCTCAGAACAGAAGCCCCGCCCACATTCTGTTGATGAGGGGCAGCTAATCAGAAGAAAGCTGTGCTAAAGGTGGAGGAGCCCCAGTATGAGATAAAGAAGGATTATTTTGAACTGTGACTCATGCAAAGCTGCATGGTCCTTTCAAATCTTCCCCTTGTGTTTCTTTGTCTTAGTTAAATCATTTAAATGTTGACATGTGTCCCTCTTGTCTCTTTTAATCCTTGTTTATTCTGCTCTGCTTTGCTTATTTGCTGGCTTTACATGCAGACGCAGCTTTTCTTTTGACGCCTCATTTTTTTATTGAGCACTTTAAATAATTTTGCTGTGTGAATATTGATTATTTGACTGGGTGATTGATTCATTTAGAAATAATTGGCAACAATGGTTTAACGAAGGCACTCTAGCAATTTAATTGAATCACCAGCAAACCACCAACGGCTCAGCATCACACCCAAACGACTCAGACATGTCGATAAGTTTGGTTGTTTGCATGACATTAAAATAATTGAATCGTATATTCAAGCTGCTTCTTTGTGCTCAGCTTTATGAAATGCAGATTGCCTCCTGCTGAACTGCACAATATCTGTCTGGAAACATTGCTCTGTACGGCCGAAGCGAGTTTGCTCTAGAGATTTGATTATTCCTCAGCACTGTGTAAGGCCTCGCGTGGCTTTACTACCACCGTGGCTATCAATCCTAATAAAGCAGAGAAAGAGAATCTAACTACTGGGTGTACAAACTTCTAAGTCTTCCAGGCTTGTCAGGAGTGGAACACAGGAAGAAGCGATAAACTCTCAGCTCCTGCAGTCAGCTCGCATTAAAGAGCGAGTCCGAGCCCGAGCCAGAGCGCCGATGCACAAACCAGACCTGACAGAGCGACTTAGAGGAGAGCTGCAGAGGCACGCCGAGTGCAGTCGACCTCAGCCGCTTTGTGTTTGTTCCGCACATGCCTGCAAAAATACACAGAGGCAGCAGCAGACTATACAGCCGGCCTTCCTGCACACGTGTGTTTAAACAGAAATAAACCTGCCGTTAAGCTCAAAGTGAAGCGGACGGGGTTTGAAGCCATTTCAGGGATAATTCTGGTTCATTTCAACCAGCGATGTTTTCCATTGGCTCTCTCTGAGAAGGAAAGTTTTTTGTTTTACAGCTGTAGTCGTCTTTTTAGAATACATGTCTGTACTTATCATTTGAGTCTCTTTTGAATCATTCATAAACATAGCATCCTGGGGAGTTTCCACTATCTATCTAACTACCCAGCCAGTTTAAAATCACTCGTTTTTGGACTGTCGAAGGAAAACAGAGGCCCTGGAGTAACTCCACACAAACTCCAAATAAAGGCAGCACACTGTGCACATATTATACATAATCATAAAAATCACCAGCAGGACTCATGATTAATGGCCTGGTGTTGAGCGATGCCAAAATATGCTTTCCAAAACCTTTATTGATTTTTGTATTTGCACAGCGATCACAAGAGGAACTGCACCTTTAAATAAACTCTTATGTAACCAATGTTTTTATTAACTATGACCCCGTCTTTCTCCATCTTTGAGCTGCCTAATCATAGCCACACAGACTGAGTGCCTTCAGTACAACAGTTCCTTAAGTTACCTTGATTTTCTCTGAAGGTCTACCAGATTATTTTCCTGCAAACCCATCACTTACTTAGGACTCAAACATATCCTTAAACCAATGGAACACACTTGACCACCCGTAGTGAAAGTATACACACTCCCACAGGATCCAAAGAAGATAACCACACACACAAACAAACACATCTTTTTGCCTTCGTCTCTGCTGCAGTTTTTCTCCTCAACATCATTTTAAGCCACCAAAATCTCATCAGCTCCAACCAGTCTCAATCTGGGAACCATGAAATAAGTTTGGCCTCGCGGTGAAGAAAGTCACATGGAAACATTCCCAAGAGTTTTTCAATATTACAACGGCAGATGCCAGATTCATGTACATGCTCTGCATTAATAAAGAACCTCATTCAGGTGCATCTCAAGTATGCATTAGACTTATGGAGCTCGAGCTTTCATGCAGCACGAATACAATAAGTGTTTTCTTGCAAAGCAAAGTAGCAATGCAACAGTTTTTAACAAAATAACGCAAAACAAGAAGAAAATATAAAGAAAATGTAAAAATAATACAGTTAAAAAAACAGAGCCCTCTGATAGTGCTTCTCTCCCTTTTCTGAACCAGCCTGCTATAAAATAAATGTGAGTTAATGATGGATATTTCACATACCTGCTAATGTTAATATGTACCTGTTGTTTTGCAGCTCCTCTGCTGCAGATCTTTTCACTCGTCCCAACAGAAGTGAGTGACAGGCATGCAAGAAAAGAAAGTACCAGAAGGAGAGAACGCAAGCATAAAACACACCCCTCCTACACACAAGCATGCATGCACATGCATATAAACACTAAAAAAAAACACTTCACGTTCTGAAACTCTCTCACACACACTCAGCATCAAACCTTTCCTCCGTCATTATGGAGGCCCGGTGGTCAGCACACTGTGGTTTGGGTTTGAGGCGATACTCCAGGTTTCATCTGTTTTAGCCACTGTTTGGTGAGTATATTTCCTTCTCCTGAATCCTTCAGATATGAGATCATCTGTGGATTTTACCAGGCTGTGCTTGTGCTTTGCTGAAGGATAAGAAGGAAAGAGAAAAACAGAGAGACTTTAAGAGAGACAAAACTAGAGACATTAAGTTATAAACGTGTAGAAGAACAGCC
Organism: Neolamprologus brichardi; assembly: GCF_056152115.1. Lineage (NCBI taxonomy): Eukaryota > Metazoa > Chordata > Actinopteri > Cichliformes > Cichlidae > Neolamprologus > Neolamprologus brichardi. Next base: position 24,292,595 of record NC_142107.1, read on the forward strand.
CTACAAAGCACAGGCCCAGGAGCACAAAGGAACAGAGATCCCTGGTCAGTGATGATTGTCAGTATTTCTTGCTGATAAGTAAATCAAACAATCACAAAGAGACACAAAACACCAACAGATAGACAGAAAATTTAAAAGAGAAGCAAATTTTTTTTTTTTAAAAAAGTTATAAAACAAAAGTTAAACAAAGAACAAAGACACTCAAAATTCTTTAAAAGAGATTTAAAGAAATTCATAAAGAGAAGAAAGTAAATAAATAAAAACACACAAAAAAGCACATGCAAAACCAATGCAAGCGGGAAGACAATGACTGCAAATTCACACTAAAGACCACAAAGAGGCTCAAAACTACTAACGATTTGTAAAACTGCCAAAAGGCGACGCAATATACGAGACAAGCTAAAGCAAAACCAGTACAACTAGAAACTAGAAGGACACTTAATATAAGACATTCTTTGTCAAACCAAAGGGGGAAGCTGCAAATTAATTTAAACACTATAAAAATGCCACAGAAAGAAAGAAATAAACTTAAAGACAGTAGGAAAGTTTTATATTTTCTACGGGACGGTGATTGTCTTTGTCCAACAAGTAAATAAAGGTTCTAGAAAAAAAATACGTTCAAACTGTAGGGTGATTGGCTGTTACACACGCCAGGCAAAGGTCCCTTTCCGCTCTCCTCCGTTGCTAAGTAACAGCTCCTATGCTCTCCGTGCTTCGCCAAGCAGAAGCTAGCTAAATGCTACGACCCAGATTATGGGAAAACCCGAAGCCACAAGTAGTGTCTGTTTGATGAGAGTGCAGATTTGAAGCAATGACTGCTATAAAAGACGGAGAGTACACGGCTACGATCTACAAACTGGTGAGAATACGCCAATTAGTTAGGGTTCTTAGCTTGTTGAGCTAGCAGCTACACAGCGTGAACCAAACTCCATTCACAAATCGTTTATTTTAGTGTTTCATTCTTAATGAAGTACTTATCCAAGACGAATTATATTTTTCTGGAATTGAGATGCACTTTCCGTAAATTCGGCTTAAGTTTAAACTTATAACAAACATAGAGAAAATGTAAACTGCAGTGTTTGTAGGTTTGTACCGGTGGTTAATCTTTGAAGTTCTTATCGCTCCAGTCCTTGTAGTTTACTACAAGTGATTGGATAAAGAGAGCGAGTGTTAATCAGTCTACATACTCAAGCTTTTCCCAATAAATATGTGTCTGCGTTGTAGATTAAAGATGGTCAGTATGTGGATGCCATTCACATCCTGAACGGCCAGCTCCAAAAACACACCAAGGTAAGTCTGCCAATCTTCAAGGGGGGAAAGGAGCTATGCAACCCGCGATATAAGACTTAAAGAAACAGTAATCCTCTCTCTCTTCCTGTCTCTACTCAACAGTGCACACAGAGAGCTCTGAAACATTACAACTTGATTTTCTTGTTTGTTTGTTCCATTTTTTTGGTGTGGAAAGCTATTACATACATGTTTGTCCGAATACAGCAATTAATGGGGCTCATTTTCAAGACTTCTTCATTGGATCCATAAGATTAATTTTATTATAGTGTCTTGTCATTGATCTGAATTGCTTCACTGTTACTGTGATGAAACTATATTACTTTGGGTAGTAAATTATTCGCTCCCTCATCGGAGTCACTCATTTTTTTCACTTCTAATTTGCTCTGCTCTCAGTACGTTACTTTGATTATGACTGAAATAAACTGGCTACATCTTTCTTTTTAAATGAGCACATTGTAAGTGCATTTTTGCATATTGCACCTCAGTAAATCTGGCACACTTTCAGTTGTAGGGATTACTGCACTGCTGCAAGACATTGTTTTCAGCTTTATTCTTTCTTAATTTTTATTTATTGAGATCTTAAAAAGGAAACGGTTTTTAAAATACAGAAAGAAAATCTTAAAATGCAGCAGGAACCCTGGTGGGCTGAAGATGTCTGCATTTTGTGCTCAGACATCCTCAGGTGAGCTGTGTGTTTTTCTCTACAGATGTGCCTCAGCTGGTCACTCTCTCTTCCTTTCACCTGTGTCTCAGTCCAGGGCGGCGCTGTCTCTGCTTGGTTTCTGCTACTATCACATCCAGGACTTCACCAACGCCGCCGAGTGCTACGAGCAGCTCACGCAGCTGCACCCGGAGGTGGAGGAGTACAAAGTGTACTACGCCCAGTCCCTGTACAAAGCTGGTGCTTATCCCGAGGCCACCAAGGCTTCATTTGCACTCGACAACCCCAGCAGCCAAACCAAGGTACAACACACACACACACACTGAGCCCAGCTGTGTGTGCATGTGTGTGTCATTTAAATAAATAAACAAAGAGCTGGAAGTGTTGTGGTCCAGGTGTTTCAGCATTGCATCAAATTTGTCCGTTTATGAACAATTCCACTTTATTTGTACAGAATTTTTTTAACACCATCTGTTAGACGATCTCCATCACGAGGAGCATTTGTTCACCAGACGTGTTCTAGCGACTGCATATGGCCCATAAATGCACAATAAATGAACAAAGGCAAACAAAAATGTTTGTAATTCAGCAGCAAGGGCCACACTTTTTATCAAAGTTACAACAAGGCGGCCTGTGCATCGGTGTCAACCCTCTGAACCCCTAAACCAGGAAAAGTGTCATATTTTTTCAAAAATAACACCATCCATCAGAGCCAGAAGGTGTAAAAACAGATGCAACAAGAAGCACTCGGAGCGCACAAACCTGCGTCAAGGCAGCTCACTCTCTGGGTAATATTTACTCTGAAGATACATTTTGTATTCTTTGTTCTTTTAAATCTACTTTAAGAACTTAAAGACTTTAGGAAGTTTGTAGTGCAGTAAAAACTAGATACAGGTATCAGGAAAGACGTTTACTTTGATTACACAAAAGGACTTGGTAATGAATTATAGGTACAGATTGTGTAATATTACTACAGTAATATAACTCTGTGTTCCTAACAGCTCATTCTCTTTCTCCTGACAATACTTTATTTAAAGATATATCGTGTTTGGGGTCAATTTGAAAGAAACGCAGATGTGAAATGTAAAAGTGAGTCAGAGTAGCTGTGACATGATATTTGGATGCAAACTCTAATGTGATATTTAGAATCCCCGTACACCAGAATCATTTCCTAAATGTTACCAATACAAACAAAGGAAGTAGAATTTTAAGCATAATTCTGAACATAAAAGAGATTTGACAAGTTTGACCATGAAAATGAGGTCAGAGGTCCAAAGTAACGTGATATTTAGAATCCCCACAAATGTCTTTCTGTTGTCAGTATGAACAATGGCAATGAGAAACATGGAAGCACTTTGACTTTGGGATCAAACTTTTAACCTTGAAGAAAAGGTCAGAGGTCAGATGATATTATTAGATATTAGACCAATAAATCATGAAGTTGACCTTGACAACCTCAGTGGGTGTAAGCCAAATTTTAATGGATTGTTAACATGACTCCACTTTACACCCGTACAAAGTTTTATTAGAATTTATTCAAAAGCTATCGTGTTTACAGACGCATGAAAATGCTACCAAAAACATGACCTCCTTGGCTATTCCATCATAGATTTTTAGCTTTCCAAAGGTCTAATTGAGGGAAAATTGACATCTAATTAAATCAAATTCAAAATTTGGTCTAAAGAGATAGTTAGCATGCTCCCTCCATCTTCCTCCAGGAGATATTTGAAGCGTCAGTGATAAAGCAGGTTCTGAAAATCAGCAAAGATATAAATCACAAGAGTCGACGCCCTGATTGTACCTTCAGTGGCTCTAATACGCTGTTGAAAAGGTGCAGGGTGAAAACTTGTAAGTTAATCAGTGCGAATTTTCTTTAGCATCATTATAAATCATTGAATGATAATAAGTCGAGCTACGAGTGTGTGTTTGTGTGTATGAGTTTAAAACAGCATCATAAACGCTGTTTTATGTGACGCGTCTCTCTGACTTGTCCAAGACAAACTTCTGCCAAAGCAGAGAATGAAGGCTAATCTATAATTTATGCCTACTAATGTGGCATTTTATGAAAATTAATTTAGTCAGCATGTCACTTTTAAAGCAAAAATACATTGTTTTCGCTAAACAGTCCTGAGAAGCTAAGACGAGTCGGCTACGAGCCGTAGTCATGTTACGACAATTCAGCCGTTTGTTGGGGATGAATCTGTTTTTTTATTCGCACAAATACTCCCAAATATATTTTACAGACACAGAAATTTCAAGTTTAAATTTGTAAATTTGCAAGAAAAAATCTCCTGATCTCCTATTTATAAAAAACTAAAACCTACAAGAAAAAAATGGAAACATTTCTGATGAAAGCTGGTGACAAATTTTCATACATTAACTGTAACTGGGTTAAATTTCTCTTGTAAATTTACAAATTTACAACTAAACCTTTTGCCGTCCTGTTATGTGAATTATTTTTATTCTGATGACCCACTCTATCCTCCCTTCCTTTATACCTGCCCGTGGCCGGTTTGTGACATTATACCTTCAGTGGAGCTAATGCGCTGTTGTAAAAATTAGACCAGAGTAAAGTATCATCTAGAGGCTTTCTGGGGTTCAGAGGGTTCAGCTTGTTTTGTCCTTGTGAAGAAGAAAAGTTCAGAGGTTTTGGAGAAAAGGTCCAAATGTGGGAAAAGAAGCTCATAAAAATGGTTATGGATGACAGCATTACAGATTACACTTTGTACTGGCTCTTTTTTTTTGGCCCCATATTAAAATTAGCACTTGGCTGCTGTTGCCGTGTCCCTGTTTTACCTTCGGTTTATTGTCTCTCTCTGGCACAGATGGTCAAGCTGCAGGCCTGCATTAAATATTGTGAGGAAGATTATTCCGCTGCCAAGGTGAGGAGCTTTAACACGTCATCTGTTAACACGATACCATTTCTGTTCAGTATAGCATCAGATTAATCCTTATTATGCACAGCCAGACACGCCTTCATTAGCGTTACTTTCTGCTGTGTTTTTGTAGTCGCTGTTGGAGCAGCTGCCGCCGGACGACCCGGACTACGTCTACAATATGGGCTGTTTGCTTTACCAGGACGGCAAGTATGAGGAGGCCTGCAGGAAGTTCATGTCCGCCATGCAAGTGCTGGGATACGTGCCAGGTGATCAGTTAAAAACATTCAGTAAGCTGTTCTCTATGCACTGACCTGAAATCAAAATACAATTTATTTACTGTCACTGGAGTGTTTCTGGAAACCCAAAAATATTCACCCGTCTGTCTAACCGCTGGAAGGACGGTCCAGTAACATATCTTCATGCTCCATCTCTATAAAAAAGCAATGTTGACCCAAACAGCTCCTCCTGCAGAAATAATCTTGTCCTTCATTTCTTATAGTTGGTGGCGCTGGGAGAATCCACAGTCTGTGGGAGAATATCAGCTGTCTGTGGGGTTTTTGTAATCAACTCCGCACTACTTTTTACAGTGGAAAGGGTTTATTTTTCAGGTTAACCAAAAACATATACAGATGAGATGAGTTTCTATTTCTGTTCAATTCAATTCAATTTTATTTATATAGCGCCAAATCACAACAAAAGTCGCCTCAAGGCGCTTCATAGATACAGAGAAAAACCCAACAATCATATGACCCCCTATGAGCAGCACTTTGGCGACAGTGGGAAGGAAAAACTCCCTTTTAACAGGAAGAAACCTCCAGCAGAACCAGGCTCAGGGAGGGATGAATTCATCCTAAATTTAAATAAAATTGATTAAGATAAAATGATTGTACACGACAAGTGCACCTCTGGGTTTTTGTGTCATTTTTTTCTCTTATTTTCAGCATTGTCCTACAACATCGCCCTGACTTATTACAGCCTGAAGAACCACAATCAGGCCCTCAAGTGTATCGGAGAGATCATAGAACGTGGAATCAAGGAACATCCAGGTAAAAATAGCTGTGATTTCTCCTCTTTTAGATATTTATTATTTTTAGATCATGTTTTTGATCAGTATGAGGGTTGTTTTTTTTTCTGCGTTCCAGAGCTGAGTGTCGGGATGACGACCGAAGGCATCGACATCCACAGCGTGGGAAACACGCTGGTCCTGCATCAGTCGGCCCTGATCGAAGCCTTTAACCTCAAAGCTGCGATCAATTACGAGCTGAAGAACTGTAAGAACCTCCATCTGTTTCCAACACGTCACTTAGAGAGGTAGTGAGGTGGCAGACGAGCCCGCGTAAAAAAACAGTATTGATGACAACTGTGGCTGTAAAGTGAACCACAGTCAGTATTCAGACACCAACCACACAAGAGCTGAGGAACATCACAAACCTATCCATGCTGTGGCCAATCATAGCTATCTAAATCCTCTGTGAAGACACATGGGTGTGCTGAGAGCTGGTCTTTAGTTTGTGACTAACCTGACGTTAGCGGCTGTTTCTCACTGTTTACATTATAATGGATGGATCTGGGTCCTGAGTCTGATTAGAAAAGCCACCGTAAAAGCTCCTTAAACCTTCCCCCAACCTCAGTAAATACTTTCCTGGTGGATTAATCGCTGGTTTTAGGTCACAATGAAGAGAACAACAAGCCGACGTTAGCTAGCTATCACAACGTTTTGCTCAGTCACATAGATATCAGTCCGCAGGTGGTTAAAGTTAATAATAACTGTAGTAAATAATGAATAAATGATAAAAGTCTTGAACCATCCCTCATTACTTTATATTTTGATTCAAATGAGCCAGACTTGTCTTTTTTAAGTCCTCTTGAACAATAGTTCTCCAGCTTTCTGAAGGTCTTTCAAAGTTTTATTTGGACAAGAAACAAGAAATGCAGCAAAGATAAGTGTCTGATTGGCAATGCAGTAAAAGCATAAATGGACAGAAACCATCAGTCATGGATTGGCCTCCCCAGAGCCCGAAACTCAACATTATTGATGCAGAGAATGAAACAAAGACGAGCTTTGAATGTCCTTCGAAAGCCCTGGAGAAGCCTTCCTGAACACCAAGAGAAGAAACTACAGAAGGTTTCCTAAGAGAGTTCAGACTTCCAAGCTCTTCAGAGGTGTACAAAACACTCGATTTCTGTGTTTGTCTGCATGTCTTTCAATAAATCGTTGCATCTACTTCCCATTTTGTTTGCAACATATTAAAAAATGAGGGGTGGCTCAAAACCTTTGCACGTTACTGTAACTTAGTTTACATTTGGATAAAAAGAACGTTCTTACATGAAAACGTTCCCTAAAGCTGGAGTTTGTAGAGCGTCGGTGTTTTACGGGAGCTGGATGCCTCGACGATATTCAGAGTCACTGCTTCCAGCAGCCATTTGTGGTGTAGCAACAAATATTTACCCTGTAGCCTAAAAATATTTTTGCATAGGCCGCAATTATCAAGAAGAGGCCTGTAAAACTGTTCACGCTCGTTGTGGTTTCACACGTGTAAAACCTCACCAGTGCAGAGAAAACAGCGTCCACGACAAGAAACAAATCCAGAAGTTTCCACTGAGGTGAGTCTGGTGGCCAGGGCTCCTTAATGTTTTAGACCTTAAGAAATTTTGTGAAAGATGCAACATGTCAACATTCATCAACAAATACTCTGCAAAGCAATGAATAAATGGCCATGGACACGACAACTGCACGCCATATTCTCCTATTCAGAGGATGTGTAATAACATTAACAAAGCTCAAAGTGCAGTTTCAGTCTGTCTGTTAAGCATCAGGTACTTTAAGCAAGCTAAAGCTGAACCAGGTCACAGCCGTAAACTTTTCCCTGTTCATAAGAGGAACAGAAACCGATAGAAAGAGATGAAAATCGGCTGCAAGAGAACTTGCAAAGCTTCCTTTAATCTTCAAAAGCAGGGTTGTCGTCCTTTCTTTCTCCACCCTCTGACACATTATCAGACTAAAGCTTTAAAGAACAGTGATCAGAGGACGACATGCAGGAAGGAAGCCCACATCAAACGGCCGGCTCTGTCAGACGGACGGAGAGTCGCGTCACCTGCTGCATGAAAAGGATGGAAAGATGTGCTGAACCCAGCCTGCAGGCATGAGCTCAGAAAAGTTTTTAGGGGACATCCTGAGCACGTTTTGGCTATTGGACATTTCTTATTAACCTCAATAACACCATTGGTGGTGATTTGATCTCAGGCTTCTGCTCTGTGTGCGCTAAGTGTGTTTTAGGAAGATATGAACCCCAAATAAGGTCACCTTAAAACCACTGTGAGACAGGGACAGGGTTAGTCTAAACACTCCTAGTTTCAGAAACTAGACGTTACTTGTCAGCCTTACAGGTTTTTGTTCAAAGATTTCCAGCTGGGAGTGCCAAACAGGAGAAACTCCTTTTAAAGGGGTAGGTAGAACCTAACAATAAGCCCTCTGGAGGTCAAAAGGCATCCCTGGTTATGACTTAGATCTCAGAGGATTAAAAGTAAAGCAGACTGAACGCTTCATGTTTTATGAACAAACGCTTTATGGCATAGAAATCATGGGCTCGCCTGGATTCAGACCTGACATTATGAAAGAGTCCAACGCCCTCGACCTCTGCACGTCTCAGGTCACCTGATGGGAGGCAACAGTTGCAGTCAAGCTGAGAATGACTGTCAGACAGATTTGTGAAGCTTTGCCAGCAGTTTCTGACTGACTGCCGACATGTTTCAATCGATATGAGTCAGTCTGCACGGATGAGCGTAAATTATCTGTGACTCGTCTCTTTGAGTCCCCTGTCTGAAAGGGACGAGCTGGTTGTAGCCTGGTTATATGAAAGCATGGATGGAGACTGCCCCTGACTTGCATGCAGCAACTACGTCACTATTTGTGGAGGAAGTTAGTTTCATATATATGAGGTTCAGGCTGGACTCTGAATGTAAGCAGTCAATGTGAATTTCTGTGTTAATGATACATGTTTGTGATATTTGCTGATTTATCACAGTTAATTGCCACCCGGACCCCCATTCAGTCACAGACTGGTAGCACTGGCGCCGTCTTATTGCCGCTTTATCACCAAACTTGCTTTGAAGTAGCCAACAGCCTGCGAGTGGTCAAAGACCTGTCTGTTCAGGTTTGCAGGGTCAATAATTATGATCAGTCTCCAGCCACCATGTATGCATGTTTGGGGGGTTTTATGTCTGGGGGTTACTTATGGAAATTTGTGGATAATTCAGTTTTTGTGACGCCCCCGATGTAGACGGTGGTCTGGAGAGCTGCAGAGGACCAGTGGGATACTTTTAGTCCAATAAGAAGTGAACTTTGTTTTCCAGAAAAACTTTTTGTAGAAAAAATGTAAATGCTTTGTGGCATGTGTTACAGTTTTGATTTGATTAGATATTGAGCGTTAAATGACAGGTAGGTAGGGAGAGAGAGTGAGGATGAAAATCAGCTTTGCTCATGTTTGAGGAATTGACTCAGTACATCTGAAAACGGTTCCACGGGGCGCCTGCAGATGATGATTATCGATTTTCCTTATGAGGTTTTCAAGACTCTGCTCTGTTTAAGTTTCCCAGGTTCATAAAGTTCATCTCTCAAAGAGAAATTTCTCGGAAAAACTTCTCTATGTGCACCGAAACGACCTGTTTTCTTCTCTGTTGTGTTCCATGTGGATTCCTGCAGTGAAAACAGCTCAGGAGGCTCTGACAGACATGCCCCCGAGATCAGATGAGGTAAGGACCTGAAACTGTTTGCACAATCACGTTTGGAGGCCGCCATAAACACAAATCCATTACTGTTAGGGTGAAGACTTCAGTCGAAAGGAAGGAAGGAAATGAATGATTCTGTGTTGTTATTCAGTAGTTGTCTGAATTAAGGCTGCTGAGCCTGACAGCCTGTAGATAACAGAGATTAATTCAAGATTAGAATGGAGACGTAGGTGTGAAGGCTTACATGGAGGTAATGATGGTATTTTTATTATCCTAAGATGAGTTCATTAAAATTAATGTACAGATGGGACACTGTCCTTGGTCCAGCCTGTCACTGCCTCTGAGTCATGCTTATGAACAACTAGTGCCCCCTAGTGGCAATCCATGCAAAGTGCACTGAGTCAGAAATACTAGGAAGTGAAGTTTTACCTCAATTTACAAAAATACAAAGTATCTATTTTATTTATTCTAGTCATTTATATGATTTAAAGTGTTTGTTTTTTGTGAATTAAATAATCGGTAGAACAAAACGTAAACACCATCGTTTTACTGTTTATCACTATAGAGCAGCGGTCTCCAACCTTTTTTGTGCCACGGACCGGTTTATGCCCGACAATATTTTCACGGACCGGCCTTTAAGGTGTCGCGGATAAATACAACAAAATAAAACTAGTACCGGTACCGAAAAAAAGAAGATTTATTCATAACACATGTGAAAAGACCCAGGAAAACCGAGTTAACGATAAAAACGAAAACAAAATAACGCTGAAAACCGATAAAAACACTGAAAACTATACATTTCACAACTGAGCCTCAACTCTCGCGGCCCGGTACCAAACGACTCACGGACCGGTACCGATCCGAGGCCCGGGGGTTGGGGACCGCTGCTATAGACAACCACTCATTGGGCGGGGGGGCTTTTTTCTCTAACCTGTGCCTCCTTGTGTCCTCTGTCCTCCTGACTGTGACCTGCAGCTCAGTCTCAGTGTGCCAGTTTAAAGGGTGTCTCTGTTCCTAATATGACAAAGGGAGCATCAGGGTGCTCGTCCTCCTTAGTCGCTCCCACGTGAGATGTGAGCAGAGGAGGTGAGGAGGAGATACGAGGAGAGAGGAGACGAGACAAACACCGTCTAACAGAATGAGCCATCCTCGACTCTGAGCATCATTTTAAATGATGTCAATTAAATATGATGTTTGACGTCATCATAAACTGTTCTGTTGTAGCCACAGCAGTTTTTCATGACCTCAGGTGTAACGGTGCTCGTGACATTTTTATAGTCTCGGCCACTTTTAATTAAATTCACAGAGGAGCAAAGTGACCGTTTCCAGACCTGGTGTTTTTGCTCATACACAGAAACAGTGAAGGAGAAAAAGCTTCTTCATCTTTAGAAACTGAAACAAGAATTTAAACAGGCCGTTCAAAGAGTCCTTCTCCCTCCAGCTGTGCCTCTTTTACACACTAACGATAAAAAAGAACAAAATGAGCAACTGAAAACTCACAAACGATGAAAGTTTGTATTTCTGTTGAAGTCTCTACAACTTGTTTTATCTGGTTCATTATAAAAGCAATCAGCTTCAATTCAAAAAAGTGCAGTTGTTCTTGTACACTCAGTGCAGTATTATGTACTTCATCTCCTATATTATGTGTATTTTTGCAGGAACTGGACCCAGTGACGCTCCACAACCAGGCCCTGTTGAACATGGACACGAAGCCGTCGGAGGGCTTCGAGAAGCTGGCCTTCCTCCTGCAGCAGCCCTCCTTCCCCCCCGTCACCTTTGGAAACCTGCTGCTGCTCTACTGCAAACACGAGGTACGCAGCAGTATTTTATCTGAAGGAGACCAACTACAGCAGCAAAGACTCCCACTGACCTGCTAAACGTCAGGTCAAAGATGCTTTCCTTGGTTTTCTGTCATGTATCGCATGTTCCAGCGGTGGATGTTCACATTAAACATAAGCAAAGTTTCTGATAAAGTCAGTGTAGCGTATGTACAAGTACTCCCTGTGGGCCAGAAGCTCAGGCTGCTTCAGACACTCAGTTTTTGTTTCTACTCTCGGCCCTGCATGACGCCTGTGACAGTTTATTTCCTTACTGTGATCATCACATGCAGCTGCTCTTATAACCTGGTGTTTCTGAGGTCAGTCAATCAGAAGCAGGTTGTCTTAAATGGCACTAAAACCAGCTTGTTTCAGAGAGATGATGAGCTTAGAGGCTCAGTAAAAAGTACATTTGAATAAAAGCAAAAATATGTGCATGGAAATTAGAACAATAGGATCCTGGTAATTGTTCCTGTTGCTGTAGCAAACCTGCTGAAGACTTTTATTCTGCTATAGAAACACATCAATATGAAACGTGCTGTATTCAGCGCTATTTGGACTTTCAGACAGGCTCTTGCTGTGATCCAGCAAACAGTGTGGAAAATAATTTGTCCCACTCCAGCTTTAAAGGCTCGTAACAGCTCAGATTAGTTCAGGTAATTAGGTAACAGAAACAAGCAGTTTTAGCTTACAAAGGTTCAGAAAAAAAACATTTTAAAAAACTTCCACGTGGCCAAACAACGCAGGAATCTCAGAAACACAAAGGAGCACGAGGAGGGAAACCAGGTGAGAAGAAGAAGACACAGCTGAAATTTATCAGGGTGTGGCAGAAAATTACAGAGGTGACAGGAAGTAGCTGCTGCAGATTACCAAAATAAGACAGAAGTAAAAGCCTTTGATACAGTCAACCATACCATCCTGATAAACAGACTGAGAGACCTGGTTGGGATGTCTGGCTCTGTTTTAGACTGGTTTTCATCTTATATATCTGAAAGGAGTTTTAGTGTGTCTGCAAACCAGATCATGTCGGAATCTACAGAGTTGTTGTGTGGAGTTCCTCAGGGTTCTGTGCTGGGACCTATTCTGTTTTTAATATACATTCTTCCTTTAAGTCAGATAATACAGCAGTTTCCTGAAGTATCTTACCATCTTTTTGCTGACGATATTCAGCTATATTATTCGTTTAAGCCTGCTGAAGCTCATAAGCTCTCCAATCTGATTGACTGTTTAACCAACATTAAACAATGGTTGAACAATAACTGCTTACAGCTAAACCCAGACAAAACAGAAACTTTGATTATTGCACCAGGCAGTGCAATACCTGATATTAAACGGCGACTGGGTGACTTAGGTTCCTCACAGAAACATAACCTTAGAAACTTGGGTGTCATTTTTGATGAAGCTTTTTCTTTGGAGGGACATTTAAATCAGACAGTAAGAACCTGCTTTTTTCACCTGAGGAACATTTCTAAACTTAGATCCATCGTGTCAACAAGTGAACTCGAGATGATAATACATGCTTTTATCTACAAGACTCGACTACTGTAACAGCCTGTTTACTTGTCTAAACATGAAAGGGCTAGCCCGCCTACAGGTTGTTCAAAACTCTGCAGCGAGGCTACTGACCCGCTCGAACAAGGGTGCTCATATGACCCCTGTGTTAAAGTCGCTGCACTGGCTACCAATCAGATTCAGGTTCCATTTTAAAATTCTAGTTTTGACTTTTAGAACATTACAGAGACAGGATCCCCCCTACATTGCTGATCTGATTCATACACACACCTCCACTCGTAACCTGAGGTCAGCAAACCGAAACCTTTTAGTGGTCCCCCACACTCGTTTTAAAACCCGAGGGGACCGATCTTTCCAAGCTGTTGCACCCAGAATGCACTTCCCCTGTTTCTACGGGGTTTGGACTCAGTGGAGACCTTCAAACAGCAGCTAAAGACATTTTTATTTCAAAAAGCTTTTAATTACACCAGGGTATTTATGACTGTATTATGTTTTTACCTTGTAAAGCACTTTGTGACATATGTCTGTGAAAGGTGCTATATAAATAAAGTTTACTTACTTACTTACTTACTTACTAAAAACAGAGATAAAGAAAAGTAGACGCTGAACCATAAAAGACACAAAAATAAATCTCACAAGAAATTAATGAAGAAAACATCTTTCACAAAAGCCTCTGCCACCGTGGCAGTTTAAATAAGACAGGTAAAGAATTTCTGACTTTAAGCATCAATATTCAGATCTACTGCTCCAAAAACACAGTTTTACAATTAATTTCTATGTTTTTTCTTTACTTTTTCCTCAGTAAATTAAAATTTTCCATTCAGTTCGTTTTAATTGGCAGCCCTATAAACTCTGAACAGCTCCTCGGCTCATGCTGACCTCATTATTCAGAGATTTATCGCCGTTCTCCGTAAACACCGCGACGCCTCTCTGTGGCATGTCAGCAGTTTCCACCAGTGAGCATCCACGCAGGGAGTAACACTGTTTGCAAAGGGATTTGGACTCATGTGGTGTGAGTTCCAGTGGAAAGAGCTGAAAACAAGTCTTTCATTAAGATGGCATTAACTTCTCTGCTGGACTTCTCACAGTACTTTGACCTGGCAGCTGATGTCCTGGCAGAAAACGCACATCTCACCTACAAGTTCCTCTCGCCGGTGAGTAACGAGCATCCTCAAGAGACCAGCCAGTTGATTTTATTCTAATTAGCACATCTGGTGTAGTGTCGTCTGCACAAATGTGACTAGTAATAACAAAAACAATCATCATCTGTTTCTTTTTCAGTACATGTACGAGTTTCTTGATGCTTTGTTGACCTGCCAGACGGCACCAGAGGAGGTACGGTACAAAACACCTGACCCCTTATTAACAGTAGGAAGCTATTTTTAAAGATCTGTAGAAAATCAACCAAATGTCCACATGATATGAAAGTTTCACGGCTGAAAAATATATTTAAGCTCTGTTAAAACTGTTCTCATTGAAATGTCGCCTTCCAGCTTGGACTTGGATTCATGTGCAAGATGTTTTTGAGTCTCTTTGTAAAGACTGTAAATGAAACAGATCATTTTAGTGAAGTGGTTGAAATGAGAATTAGTACCTTTACACCTGAGCTGGAAACAAAGAGAGTGCAGACTCCAGGACGGGGAAGGAGTTTCAGTTATGTGAGGGTGTTCACGAGTGAGACGAGGTCAGAGACGAGACTGACAGACGGACCAATGAGGACGTTGTAGCGGTCCGTTGTGGTAAAGAGGAACTCTTTATGGCTCAGTCTACGTTCCCTCACCATGAGACTGCGTTTTGACTGAAAGCAGCACTGAAGACACATCAGCTTCCTCTGAGGGGTTTCTCAACTCAGCCATAGATTGGATGAGGATCTCAGTCATTCAGTTGAGCTGCTGCTCCACATCGAAAGGAGTCAGTCAAGGTGATTCAGGCCTCTGACTAGGATGACTCCTGGACCCTCTCTAGGAGACCCCAGAGCAGAACCAGGGCACTCTAGAGAGGTTTTGTAATTTGGCTTGCTTAGGAACACTTAACCAGCCTCCTAGAAGAACTGGAGGAGATGGCTGGGAGGGGGAGGTCTTAACACCTATGCTTAGACTGCTGCTGCCACAATCCAGACCTGGACAATCGGCAGAGAGTGTATAGAAGGATGAAATTACAAAATAATACTCGTTAGTGCGAGTGCTAGAAACATGAACCGTAAATGACCACGAGAGAGACAATTTCTCAAGGTTATCTGTTATTAATCTCTGTCTCTCTTCCACAGCATGTCTTTATCCTGTCTTCCTTCTCTCACCCCAACCAATCACAGCAGATGGCCGCCCCTCCCTGAGCCTGGTTCTGCTGGAGGTTTCTTCCTGTTAAAAGGGAGTTTTTCCTTCCCACTGTCGCCAAAGTGCTGCTCATAGGGGGTCATATGATTGTTGGGTTTTTCTCTGTATCTATGAAGCGCCTTGAGGCGACTTTTGTTGTGATTTAGCGCTATATAAATAAAATTGAATTGAATTGAATTCAATTCAATCTGGAAAGGGTACGTTAACCTGCTGAGCTAACCAGTCAACACTGTGAATGAAACACAACTAATGCTGTGGATGACAGTCGGCTGGAAAAGACCAGTTTGATGGTTCAGCATCAGATTTG
This sequence comes from Neolamprologus brichardi, assembly GCF_056152115.1. Classification (NCBI taxonomy): domain Eukaryota; kingdom Metazoa; phylum Chordata; class Actinopteri; order Cichliformes; family Cichlidae; genus Neolamprologus; species Neolamprologus brichardi. The sequence goes on from NC_142107.1 coordinate 24,308,122, forward strand.
TTTTTGTGTCTTTTGTATCCGTCATGTTTCATTACCTGCGTTCTTTTTTCAGGCTTTCAGGAAGTTTGAAGAGATGAACGGAAAACTGGCGGAACAGCTGCGCAAGCTATCAAAGCAGGTTGTTTACCTCACGCTGCTCTTTCTGCCTTACTGCACACAGCATTTTCACACTGCCTGTGTTTTATTTTGTGGGGTTATATATCAGACATGCTTTTGTTACAGGAGTGGCGTTGTGGGTTAACTCAGAACTATAAAACGTGGTTTGGAGACTGGTTGCAAAGGGGCTTGCAGTTGAACTTTGAATACAAATAAAATGTCTGTGTCAATCACTCATCTTCTTCAAGGTGCAGGAAACCAGGCTGACTCGAGATGAGGAGCTGCTGAAGAAACCTGTGCAGGACTTCGAACTGATGCAGGAAAAGTGAGGACACGCAAACATGAACACGCTGAGCCGTGTTTTCATTTCCTCAATGGAAACAAAGCAAATTCAGTAACAGAGGATTACCTTCTGATTGGCCGCATCTCGTCACAGGTACATCGTCGTCCTCATGGCTCAGGCTAAGATCTACTGGAACCGCGAGAACTTCCAGATGGTGGAGAAGATTTTTCGCAAGTCGGTGGAGTACTGCAACGATAACGACACCTGGAAGCTGAACGTGGCTCACGTGCTCTTCATGCAGAACAAGTACAAGGAGGCTATCGGCTTCTACGAGCCCATCGTCAAGAAGCACTACGACAACGTGAGTTCGGGGCGGATTATTACCCGCCTGTTCAACTGTGGGCACCAAATGATGACAGTGTGACGTCAGCTGTAAAAGCTGACAGTGTGCCTTTTTGTCCAGGTGGAGCAGTGTAACATACAAGAGTGTCCCTGCAAGTGCAAACCATCGGTAAACAAAAAACAGACCAAACACCTGTTTCTCTGCCTCTGCAGCTTCTATCTGTGCATGAATCCGCTGTTTAGTGTGATGGTTTGCAGTGTTGTTTCTGATGTCGTACAACTTCAGATGGTCACATGGCTGAAGGTGTGGAGTGTTTAACAGAGCACACTAACACTGGACAATAAAGAGTTTTTAGGGTGTTTTCACACCTGTGGGTTTTAGTCTGTTCAGTTCAAACTCTGGTTTGTTTCAGTGCGGTTGGTTTGTGCAGGTGTGAGCGCAGTAATTACACCAGTGTTGAACAAAGAGGATTTTTTATGGTGTGAATGTGACCCATCCTCGAGCTGAGCCAAAGCCAGCCGTACGTTGTAGGTTTTAGCTAAAATATTCTCCATGCTCTGTGCAGTAGTGCAGAACAAAGCACCTTCTTCCTGTATTTACTTTTGTTTCTCTCACCTCAGACACATCTGGCCAATCAGTAGACTGAACACTCTCATGTGGTTTGTAGTGACGCAAGAAAAGAAACCAAACCCTGAGAAAAAGTTTACCAACCCAGCTGATTCGCACCAGAGTAAACAGACTATAGCTGCAGTTTTCTTATATGTTCCAGTTCAGATCTAACCTCACGTCAGTGGGATCATTTAAAGGTTCTGCTGCTGACTGAAAAGATTTCCTGTGAAATCATTGGTCAAGCCTCTGATCCATGTCGGCGTTTGCTTCTGTAGATCCTGAACGTGAGCGCGGTGGTCTTAGCCAACCTGTGCGTGTCCTACATCATGACGAGCCAAAACGAAGAGGTAACGTACAGACGCGGTCACTGTCAGCCCAAAGCTGTTTCTGTATGGTTTTTATCCAGAATTACACGTTTATAACACACATGAACGTAATGAAACTCATGAAAAGCACTGCTTTAAAAACAGAGACACACCAGATGAGACAAAAGAAGTCAACAAAATAAATGAATTACCCTATTCCAGCTTAATATATATCCTTGTAGAGAAAAACGATGAAGCAGCATTTATATCCTGATAGAAGATTAGATTAATGTCCACTGGGATGTCGTCCTAAAGAGAGGATATCTGTTCAGACTCATGCACACATGTGGTTATTGTACTCTGTGTGATGGCCGCTGTCACTGTTGATTCTTCGTTACGCAGTAAAGCCACAGCGGGCACTACTTTATCTCCACACTGAAAGTTCAGACAGCTAGCTGCAGCCTTTCAGTCTGATCAGGTCCCTGTGTGATACTTTCATCCAAACTCGAGCTCCACTGTCCAGGATGGATGGCTTTTTTGGGGGGAGCCTTTGTTGTGTCTGAGAGTAGAAAGGAAAGGTGTGAGAAAGAGCAGCAAAGCCCAGAATCGAGCCTCTGCAATAACAGGACAGAATCTCTCCTCTGACTGATGATTTCTGCGTGTCGTCTCGGTTTAACAGGCTGAAGAGCTGATGAGGAAGATCGAGAAAGAAGAGGAGCAGATCTCCTACGACGACCCCGACAAAAAGGTCTTTCACCTCTGCATCGTCAACCTGGTCATCGGGTGAGTCGCACACTCGGATCCTGATTACACAGGAAGAGCTTTATGGGGACAGTCAGCAGGTATTTACTGTAAAGGGAGTTACTATGCAATCAGAAATCAGTCAAAGGATTTTATTTTGTATCATTTCTGATGTGAAGGTTAGAGAGGAAGAAGAAAAAAGTCCTGCTTTCATCAGTAAGATCATGTCTGTGAAACCTTTCTTGCACACTTGTGTTTTGTCTTTCAGGACGCTGTACTGTGCAAAAGGAAACTACGACTTCGGCATCTCCCGTGTCATCAAGAGCCTGGAGCCTTACAACAAGAAGGTCAGACATTTTTCCACCAATTGTATCAGAATTGTATCAAAAGATCACAGAGACCTTCGGGTCACCAAGGCTGACCACGACGTCGTCTCCTACTGCCCAGTTTAATGCCCCTGATGTTTGACTGGCTCCCAGTGCCTACAGCTAAGCAAAGAAAACCAAGCAGGTCACCCTGGTGATCCTCAAACTGAGAACAACACTCAGAAGATTTTGATTCCAGTGCTTTTGTAATCACGATGATTCAACCGGGCGATCAGCTTTAGTGAGAGAAGACTGTGCTTCCACTCAGGAACACTTTGAGTCTCCCTCCGCAGTCCTGCTTCTTGGACTGCAGCTGATTGGCCATCTGTTGGGAGAGTGAGCCTCCAATCAGAGCCCGGTGTTGGTGTAAGTGGTGTAATGGCATCGTTCTTACAGATGGATGAAAAAGATGAAAACTCAAATCTTGTTTCTTTAATTTGAAGGGCTCGTACAGACCACGTACTTCTGTGTCATTTAACACTGGAAGGACACACAGCATAACAATGCAAGCCTTTAATGGCTTTGATGGGAAAACACAGCCACAGTGAGGATGCTCGGTGGCCCAAACCAGCCCCACCAGCTGCAGGAGCAGCAGGAGGCACAGGAACAAACAAGCTTCATGGAGTTTTTTAATATGCGTAACACCCGGACACTTCCATGTCTATGTTCATGGTTATAGATTAGAGACTCATGCATGTAGTTTTAGATTAAGAACCATACATGGACAGTTTTATCAAAAGCAGTCTGAACATTTCATCCTTCATGGTTTAGTTTTATTCATAAATCTGCAGTTTCTGTGCAATCTGACTCCACTTACAGCTTGTTGTACAGTCTGATGAAATCTAATCATGCTTTAGCTTAATTTAATATTAAATGGAGGTAATCCCACTCGCAGTGTTCGGACTTTGTGTCCAAGGATTAAAAAATATCTGAACAACAAAGTCCTGCAGGAGCACCTTCTCCAGGGCCGAGCTGCTCTTTTTGGGAACCTTTTGATCCCGTTTGGTCACAACATCAGCGGAGTCCAGCTGCAGCTGAGTCCACTAAAATCCAGCTGAGAACACACGCCATCATCCTGAGCATCTCGCCTGTCATCCCCTCCAACAGTCACATCTGCAGTGAAAGCAGCGAGCACGACAGGAATGTGAAACCTGGCGAGATGCACGCATCACACAAGCGTCTCGTCTCTGGTTACTTCAGATCATTTCATACAGGAAACCGTCCTGTGTGGTTAAACTGTCACGACGACAGCGTACAATGTTCACAAAACAAACCCTGCTGGCAGGCGCTGAGGCGTTCAGTCTGGTTATATGTTGTTAATCTGTTCTGTTTGTGTGTAGCTGGGGACGGACACATGGTTCTACGCCAAGCGCTGTTTCCTGTCCCTGCTGGAGAACATGTCCAAACACATGGTCATGCTGAGGGACACCGTGGTGCAGGAGTGCATTCAGTTCCTGGAGCACTGCGAGGGTGAGCAGCCGTCACAAACACGCCTGCAGAAATATCTCGAGAACGCACCGGCGTGACGACACGATTAATGGCATTATTGTTTCTTCAGATTAAAATGTTCGTGTACGGGTCCCAGTTTTTAGTGATTGTTAACGTTTTGGTGATAGTGTCGCATCTTTAGTCTCTTCACACAGTTGGAAACTGCTGTAAGAGACACTGACCACAGCTCCAGTCCCCTTCAGCTCGGAGAAACCAACATGGTGGCAACTTAAACAGCTAATGTTGATGCTTAGTTATGATAAGTCCAGAAGTCAGAAACCAGTGAAGCACCTGCTGATATGAGCCTCTGAAGCTCATCCAAACACTCTTTGTGACGTTTTCTCGAGTGAATAATCAGGAAACGATCAAACATTCAGGGTGTTACTGCCTGTTTCTGGTCTGCGTCACAGACATTTAACTGCTGCACATTATTGTGATCAGTCCATCACAGTCACGCTGGGACTTTAGGTTGTTTAGCTGGAGTGTAAAATTGTTTGCAGTGTTTCCATTTTAAATATTCATGTTGATGCTGTACTGTGGTAAACAGGAATGTTGTACTCCGACTGTTTTCTTTGCTTTCCTGCAGTTTATGGGAAGGAGGTGCCGGCCATCATCGAGCAGCCTCTGGAGGAGGTCCGCATTCACATCGGCAAAAACACCGTCACCTACGAGGCTCGGCTTCTCAAGGCCCTGTTCTACGAGGTGATTGGCTGGAACAAGTGACATCACAAAGGTGTTACCGGCTGAGTTATGACAGTTTAATAAGTTCCACAGAAACTCTGTTTAAAGACGGTCAGAACACAGTGGCGTGTTTCTGCGCAGCTTTCGTCCGGCTTCTTCTTCTGGCTGAAGGACGTGATCTCAGCGAGCAGATCTGATGTAATCACAGTTAACGGGCTGCATTTATCATCACTATGAACACAACGGTTTGTAGAACAGACTTTAGTTTTATTGGTTATGTTTATTTCACTAACAAAAACATACACGATGATAGTAATGTACGTTTATCTCCATGCATTCGGTTCATGCAGATCCTCTGCAGCCGCTGCTCCCGACTGTTTGTCGATTAAATACGTGTGAGAAACAATGTGATTTAAAGTAAATAAAGATATTTTTAGAACTTAACTCAAGGTTTTCACCAGGAAAACAACCTGGGTGGATTCTGATGTTTTTTTCCAAAGTAAATATGTGTTTTAAATAGAGATGCTCCAATCAGCGTCTTTAGCTTTATATAAACTTTAAAAATAAATCCTGCAGAATCGTCGAGTCTCTGACCACATCACGCTGTGTCCTTTTCTCACTGTGGTGTTCACACAAAGGTAACCCCACCCCCCTCCAGCTCCAGCTGATCTCTTGTTCACTCATTGCAACTACAAATTTCTCCTAAAGAGGCTACATCAAAGAAAAAACACTGTTTTGTGGACACAATGTCGCCGATGCACAGGGGTTAGAGTGGGATTGGGCTGGTGGGGGGTGGGTATATTTCCTGGGTCTTTACCGTACAATATAAAGCACCTCGAGGTGACTCTTGTTGAGCCCTATAAATTTATATATATGAAAATGAATTGAATTAAATTCACTCAGAGCAGCACTTTCTGTGGACTCCTGTAGTGATGGCTAAACGCTAAAGTATTAAGATTCCAGTCTTATTGTGAGCATGAACTCTGACACGAATGGAAGGATTGAAGGCTCAGTGTGCATGCAGCCGTGTGTCACCTTCTGATTGGTTGAGGTGGGAGCAGCTGGAAACAAAGCCGAGCTGCAATAAAAATGAACTCTTAATATTAAAAGCTGCCGATCAAATGTAATCACTCATTAACTGGAGGTGGCTTCAGCATCTCCGTGGCCCACTTTAACCCCTGGAGCCAGAAAAAATCTCGTGATGACCTCGAAGAGTCGAATTAATCCAAGTCTCATCCTCCAAAACGCCCATTTACATTTTACCATGGTCCTACTTATCCTTTCTTACGGTTGGAGCATCACTACTTTCAAACATCTTGTTTAGGTTTGATAATAATGGTAAAAAAAATCAGCTTTATTGTTATAGTAACAAAACATGACTGAAAATAAAGCTTTAGCCTCCACATCCCAGCTCTGCATTAGGCGTTTTCGTCATGTTAACACTACGTTCTGGTGTGGAGAGTCTGCCTCGTTTCACCGATGATAAAAGTCTCTACCTGATGATCTACAGTGGTTTTTTTCTCGTGGGAACGCCCCTCAGGAGAGCGGCCTCTTTGTGATGTCCTGCTCTGTCAGGTAGTAGTTCAGGTATCCTCCCAGAGCACCGACCGCCACCGCCGTCATGTGACTGGAACAGCCGTCTGGCAGATGAAAGATAACAGAGTTTATTAGACAATAACAAAAAACCCCCAAACTAAATCAGATGAAGTACTTAAGCTTCACACATAATTATCAGCATATGAGCTCCAGTAGCTCTGCATCCAACTGCATTTTTAATGTGACCTCCGCTGGCTTCACAACACCAACGTTGTTCAGATTTCCTCCAAACCTACAAACGTAACGAGCTTCTTTAGCCACAGTGGCTGAAGATCAGCTGATGTGATTGTTACGATCTTGTCGTGGTTCTGGGTCATTTGATCCAGCTCTGAGTTTATTGTGTTTTTGTGATTCCTCAGATGTTGTGATGGAGTTTTCTATCATTCAGTATTGAGTTTAGTCCTTCCCATGTCACTGAGTTATTGGTCATTTCTGGTCTGTTCGGTCCCTTTTGTGCCTTTGTCGTCGTGTCTCCTGTGAGACTTTGTCTTGTCGTCTGTGTTTGTGTTTCGGTGTCTATCGCTCCATCACCCTCTGTGTATGTCTTAGTCGGGTCGTTGTTTTGCGTCTCCCTTCTGTGTCCACACGTTCCCCTCCTTGTGTTTCCACAGTCACTCATGTCTGTCCATGTGAGTTCTCCCCAGCCTGTCTTGTCTCTCTCTCCCTCCATGTCTCGCCTCTGTAACTGTTTGTGTCTCATCCCATTGTCTCTCCAGTCTGTCTTGGTCCCATGTGCTTTCCTTCCTCCCGGCCTCTGTATCATGCTGCGTGTTTTAGTCTGTGTCTTAGTGTGTTTCCTGTTTTATTTTGACAGTCTGCCATCCTGTGTTCAGTGTGTTTGCTTCCTCCCTGTCTCGTCACGCCTAATTCGTCCCAGCTGTGTTCCCCGTGTGTTTCTGCTTTTCCTAATCACCCTCATGTGTGTGTGTGTGTGTGTGTATATGTTGTGTCAGGTTCCTCTTGTCCCTTGTCCAGTTGTCCACGTCCAAGTTCTTAGTTTCATTTTTGTGATTCGTGTTCTAACTAGTTTAGTTCTATCTCCATTCGCCATTTGCTTCTGTTTTTGTGCAGCCTATGAATAAAGCAGCTTGTTTTTTGTTAAGTCTGCATTTGGGACCGCCTCATCATCACTTCACACATTCTGCAGCTGCAGACCGTGACAGATGAGAAAAATGTCAACGGACCTGGAAGTATCTTCTCCCTCCTCTTCACTCTCCTGTGAGGCTGCAGCTGTTCCAGCAGCTCGTCTCCAATGATCTGTGAGATGATGCTCTCTGAGGAGAACAACAGAGAGTGAACGGCCCAGAAATGAGTCATTTAATACAGATAAATACAGATAATTGGATAGATAACGACTCACGGACCAGTACCGGTCCGAAGGCCCGGGGGTTGGGGACCGCTGGGTTAATACATCTGTACAGTGCATATAAAAGTCTGTTCCTTGGCTGATTTTATTATTTATTGTATTCAAATAGATATTTAAATCTATTTATTAAATATCTTACTACAGGATCCAAAACACGAACATTTCAGGAATGCAATAATAATTGTGACAAAAAGCTCCCAAAAACCTCTAATTTTCTGAAAAGCCCAAAGATTTTCCATCCCTCTAGTTAAATTTGTAACTCGGGTGATTTAGTGTCGACGACATTTGTTGTTGAAATTATGTTCTTCAAGGACGTTTCAGGCTCCTAACCTGTTTCCATTATACATCCTGCCTTTGGCCAACATGAAGAATTCCCAAAGTTTAAAATGCTACAACTGAAGAATTTCGTGTTGTAAACTACTTTTATTAGCGTGTATGTGCAGATATAGAACTTTGGCAGTGATTTGAGATGGAAGGACTCTTAATCACTATTCTCATTATCATTGTTTTCTACTCAAAGTGATTTAATGGTTCAGGGCAGCTGATGTTAAATATGGTGTTCCTCAAGGAAGTATTCTTCAGTTTTTATTATCCACACTTGGACACCCCTTGGGCAGCATTATTATTCATCAGCATAAAATCCCAGATCCTTGACGACTACTTCAAACATTTATTCTTATTAAACGTTTTCACAATAAGTGAGCAGAAAATTCTGTTTGCAGTCTTTGTTTGCTGGTCTGTCCAAAGAAATCAAGAAATAAATCATGAAAAGTTTAGAAACTGTAGGTCAATTATAACAATATTTCTGAAGTTTCTTCTATAACAAATTACTGCACTTCCTCAAAAGTTTTCTCAAGAAATCTGCAGGTAATTCAGATCCCGTGACATAACGTCAGACAGAGATCTGATCGCCACGTTACTTGTACGAATGCTCTTTGTGTTTTATTTGCCTAACACATAAAAAACCTGCACATTCTTGCATCAGTGGCCATCTTTGTTTCATTAAGACCTCTAAAATACACTGTTGCTATATTTCTGAGGTTTGACATATTTGGTATTTTGGACTAAGAACATATATTTCAGCAGACTGTAGCAGGTTTGTGATACTCACTGTCTCTCCCAAAGCAGCCCACCTCCTCGTCCTGCAGCCTCAGAATGTGCTGCAGCCAATCGGCTTTGTGGAAGTCGGAGAATCCAGACAATCCACAAATCAGGACTGCCAACATAGAGAGGAAACTCAGAAACTAATTTATTTACAGTTCAGACATTTTTACAGTTGACTGCTCATCCAAATCCCCCCAGTACACTTTTCAATTTAACCTAAAATTAAATTAAAAGTCTTAAAAAGTCCTAAAACAAGAAAAAACTTTCTTTGTTACACGAATTCTCTGAAGGTGAGCCTCAATGTCTCCTGAAAAGTCAGGACACAACATCAAAATCCCCAAATTCTACAACGAACACTCTGAATTTTGTTGAAATTCAGATTTTGTTATCATCTCTTTTATTCCATAATTTTCTTTTATATTGAAATGGTGATGCAGTCATCAAAAAAATGTAAATGTTTTTAGTTTATCTCATTCAAAAGGACACATCAATATTTGACACTATGGTTTTCCCATTCCAGTCAATCATTTTATGAGTTTATCCTTAAGTTGATCATAATTAGTGGTTTATATTTATAAATTAATTCATTTTTAAGCTTTTTTGCATGAAAATATTAAAATATAAGTAATAAAAAAAAATTAAATATGGGAATTCATTTTGCATCAAACCGGAAAAACACCGGATCAGGAAAATGTCGACACTCACTGTTTTCGATGAAGATGTCGACCATCTGCTCACTCAGACCGTCTTTGATGTCCTGGTTGGTCTTCATCATGTTGGAGCAGAAGATCCTCTGGTAGTTCTGTTCGGTCATGTTTGCTCTGGATGCTCGTGTGTCGCCTTTCAGCAGATTAGTGCAGCCTTTCTGAAACGGAAATACAAACTGTGAAGCTCATAAATTCCCCTCGTACTGAAATCTGTAATGGTCCTCGCTACTTTAATCAAATATTTCTAACAGTAGTTTTGCCACCTGCGGTGTTCCCCAAGGCTCTGTCTTTGGCTCTGTACTGCTCTCCCTTTAAGACAGCTTTTTATTGATTGGCTGCACATTATAAACAGAATGTCTTGGAGAGCGGGTGGGCGGGGCTTCTGTGCTCACAGCTACGACTCTACAGCCAAGTGTTTAGAGTGTTTACAGCCTGAGCTTTTGGCTCAGTATTTTACTGGGAAAAACATACAAATGTAAAGACTCTTAATGAAAATGTAATGAGTCTTACCAGGAAGTAAAAGATTTAAAATTCAGCTCGGGCTGAGATGGGCAGCATTAATCTGGTACTTTGAGTTAAACCGGAGGTTCTGGGCCGATATGCAAACTCCACACAGGAGGCTCATATCTGGTTTGGAGCCCGTCTTTCTGTGAGGCTTCCTAAAATCAGGTTGTTTCTTTCTCCAACATGCTTGTTAGTGTCACACACATCTGTGGGTCTTTGAGTGGTTTTACGTGTTGTTTCCATCTTTGTTCGCTCACCATTTTTCCGATCATGAAGTAGAGAAGCTGGTGGGACAGAGAGTAGTGTGGACACCCAAAACGTGTCATGGTGTCCCGGCAGGGCTTGGTGACGATGCACGGCGTCCCGTTCATCTTCCTGTCCGAACACACACACACGACTCAGGCAGGTGAGTGTCCTCACCACTTACACTTACAATAAGATAAAGAACTTTCTTTCTAGTGTAAATCAGCATTTTTAAAGTTAAAAACAGGCTGCGGCCGGTGAATAATTTGCACAGTCCAACAATCCACATGTAGAGGAACCAGCAGAGTAAAGAGCCTCTGAAGCCGGACTCTTTGGTTGGTGTGGGTTCGTACCAGGTTCCCAGCAGCAGGGTCAGACATTTGTCACTGAGCTGCTCGTCGTAGCACTCAGTGGTCATGGTGGAGGGATAAACCAGGCTGGGATCTGTGGTGTACCATTCCTGAGGAATCAGCCAGAAACTCCACGACAACAGCGGCTCGAACTCTGGAGAGGAGGATGCAGGAAACGCACAAGTGTTAAAATCTGCCAGGATCTCAACAAACCTCACCTGCACATCTGTGCAACACCTGCCTGCTCATTTCTCTCAAGTCAGATATTTAAATTATATAATTAAACCTTAATCAATACGTCGTGATGATTAAAAACATAATTAAATACAAATTTAACTCAAAAACAGCCCCTATAAGTTCAGACAGTCTTTAAATAAGCTCCTCCTTTTTCAGGAAACGCCTGCAGAAGACGTCACAGCAGTGAAACTGAAATCTTAGCTTTCTGACTGTTGTCTGTTCTTGATGTTGTGTTCACTCACCTGTAGTGTTTCAGTGTCACTGTGAATCACTGACACATTTACCTTCATGAATATAAATATCTGAGATGCCCTGAGCCTTTTCATGTGTTAATTTCTTCCACATAAAGACCATAACAGCTCCAAGAATGAACCACTAAATGGATCAGCACTGTACCTGCAGACTTTGGGGACATGGAGTCTGAAAGTCTCACCTCTGTAGTATTTTGGGTCGTCCTGTTCCAGGGCAGCGTTAGCCTTCTCCAGACTTTGGTCAAGACGTCTGACCAGAGCGACGGCGGTGGTTCTCTGAGCCCAGCTGACCGGGTCGGTGTGAGGCCACGTCCGGACCGCCTCCTTCAGCTCAGCTGAGACACAAAAACAGGAAGAAAGAGTTCATTCGTAAAATAAAAGGATATAAGTAAACTTGCTTTATGGTTTTAATTTCCTCTGCCTGTGTCCTCCTGTGGATGGACCCTCTTTCGGTTTACTTCCTGTTTTATTTTGGAAGGTAGGGCCTTAGTTGGTTTTCTGATCTGTTACTTTCTTCCTTTGTTCTTTTTCATGCCCTCGCTTTTGTCTTTGTGTTTTCCCTCTGTTGGCTTACTTCCTGTTTTATTTCAAAGGTGAGCTCTTCAGTGTTTTTACTTCAGCCTCAGTCACACAGACCTGCAGACCAGCCAGCAGCCTTCTGGTCTCCATATTGCCTGACCGGCTGGCTGATGAAAGCAGCTGCATATGCAAAGAGGGCAGCTGCACCTCTGTGTGACTGCTTTGGTTGCCAACAGGTTTGCAGGTGTAGCTCCTGAGTGGCATCATGTCCGTCTCTCTAAATCAGGAGCAAGCTGAGTTTGTAAATGCTGACTTACATCCACCGAGGTCTTCAAGGTCAGCTTCATGAATGATTGGTAGAAAATTGACAAAAAGCCTTCTAACTTAGAAAGTGTGATTCTCTCTCTGCTGGACAAACAGAGCTCTGTGTGCAAACACGGCCTCGCATTAAAGTCAGTTTGTTTTCCTGGTGAGAAAAAATTGCCACGCAGCAAGAACCTCTCCGCGCAACAGGCTTTGGCCTTGCTGCAGGAAATGGACGAAGCAGATTCTGATGGAGGAGAGGTTTCATTTGTCCAGCAAGCCACTGATACCAGAAGAATCTGAAAAGGATTCTTCTGAGGAGGTATCAGTGGCCACATGTGTGTGTGTGTGTGTAACTAGACTTTATGCATATTATGTAAGGTGTGGCTATATAAATATATGTACAACTCTGTGTATATGTGTTTATGGGCAGGCATGCAATGTAGTGACAAGGATTGACAAGAACTACCATGGTGTATTGTACGCTGCAGGTAAGGAAGGAAAGTAGCCTTGCAGGGAAGGAAAGACCTGAATCTCTCATGGTTGGGGGTTGGGGGAGGGTGTGTTTGCACAACAAAAGCAGGAGAACAATGGAGCTGAAGACCTGTGAAAATCTCAGCGGGGTGCCAAGAGGTGTTAGGGTCGGGGGGATTTACGCAAATTTGCACAGGCTAGTAAATCTAGTAGTAGGGACTACACCAGGGGGAAAAGGCTCAGTAATTCTAGTGTTAAGAAGCTACGGCCACAAAATCAAAGTTTTTTAGGGGGGATACACTTTTTATTCTGGAAATGTTCATCATTTGTTTTTGGACGGAAGGGGTTAAAACAATAGATTTACTTTATTTTTAGATTACTTTGGGGTTTCCATTGTCAGAAAATCAAATGTCAGAGCAGTAGCTGTGCTGGCAGCGCTGTACTTTACTGTATTTTACTATAAAATAAAACAGATCAGTGAAAAGTCTGAGAGTGAAGCAGAAAATGTGTCACTTTCAGTCGACACTGAGGTTAAAAGCATTTCACTTTAAAAGCTTTCGCATGTTTGTATAACCTGTTCGATCTGAAATCAGTGAGTTTCACCAAAACAAGCAAACAATAAACAGATGTTATTCTCCAGATGTTTCCTGCAGCTGGTAAACAGTCTTACCCTGCAGTATGACGAACCCCACCACTCCGTCCAGGTTGATGTGCTCGTGCTGCCGCTCCAGGAAGGACACTCCGCGGGAGAGGCTGCTCAGGATGTCATCGATCACCTCCGCCCGAGAGCCGCACACTGCGGCAAACAGAGCCAGCGCTGCGGCCAGCCGGAGCACCGAAACCCGCATCATCCACTCTGAGGTCCGGGACAGCTTCAGTCTAGCAGGGAGACCGAGAGAGGCGGAGGACAGCCTGTCTCCGCTTTAACACGGGGGGAGCAAAGTCAAGGGCTCAGCATGGGGGGGAGGAAATATCCATGACGTCAGAGGGGCTATCATCACGAAATTACATTTTATTTTTACTGCGTTTAATTTGAATTAATATTAGAATAAAATAATACACAAAGAAAATCTCACCTTACCTCCTAAGAGGATTTAAAGTGATGTGCAGTGAAAACATTTACACGTTTATTTAACCGAAACCAAAAAACAAAATTACATTTAAAAAAAAAGGTCAGTTAGTGGCCTGAAAGCTGCAACGCATGGAAGACAAAAGCTGTTCAAAAGGTGGAAAATGTACAGAGAATTAATATCATATTTCCCTGCTGTTTCCCACAGTGAGGTGAGGTTTATGTATGCGGGATTTTCCAGTGGGGCGGCGCAGGGAGCCAGAATATTTGATCACAAAAGGTTCGTTTAGAAGATCAGTCTGGTTTTAAAATTATTTACTATATATATATATATATATATATATATATATATATATATTATGAGTATATTTTCTGGAAGGCACTGGAAAACATATATTACATATTAATGTCACGCATTCTTATACATGTATATGTGTATAATATAATTTCCTCAGGGATTAAGAAAGTATTGCACTTACTGCTCTTGCACTTCTGATTAGATGCAAACTGTATTTCGTTACACTGTATTTATACATGTGTAATGACAGTAAAGTATAATCCTGAAGCCTATTTTGATTCTGACGTGTATATATTATATCCTTCTGTTTCTAAATGAAGAATAGAACCGAAAATATCCTAAAGGGAGATTGGTTAATACAAAGTAGATTTTCACATTTGAAAACCACAAAACTTCAGAACAAATGTTTAATTGTGTAAATATATTCACAAAAATCTGCTCAGGCAAACTTTTTATTATTTGTTCCAAAATGTTTGTGAAAAGATGTTTCTGAGATTTTTCTTTTTTAAAAAAAAATAAAATGTAAATGTCCTACCAAAGCCCTACTTTTTAATTTTTTCTTTGTGGATTTTTTAATATAATCATTTGATAACAATAGAAGTTAACACACGCTTTGACGGCTGAGACTGAAAGTTCCTGGTTTGCACATGAACGCGTCACGATACGATGCGCGGTTCCTTTAAACATCAAGCCCCGCCCATTTGTGATGAGCCGCGTCATCACAAATCTCAAACAAACATGGCGCCGCGCTGCTCCTGCACGGTTCTGCTGGCAGTTTCCCTGATGGTTTTGGCGCTTTTAGCGGGACTTTTTGCGCCACACTCGGCTGTGAGTTGGCCCGCGGTGTCTCTGGCGGTCGCTGCCGCGCTGCTGCCGCTGTGGGGCCGCAGCCTACGGCGGCGGGACGACGGGACCTCCCGGCGGGTCTGCGTGCTGGTGCTGGGGGACATCGGGCGCAGTCCTCGGATGCAGTATCACGCTTTATCCCTGAGTAAACACGGGTACCATGTGACCTTCGTGGGGTTTTCAGGTGAGACTAAAGCTTCCTGTGACACATTCATTCACCTGTTTCCCACCTGCCGCTGAGATCAAACGGTCAGCTTCTTTCACTTCTCGTACCGACATGTTCAGGTAGGTACCGATACCAGCGTATCCTCGTACCAGTATGAGGACTGAGAGACAGTGGGGAGGTGGGTTTAAGGTGGAGGTGAGACTACATCAGGGCCCTGAGCCCACTCTGGTCAGCAGACAGATGGACAGTCAGAGGGACATCTCAGAGTCAGAGAGGCTGAGGTGTGCAGAGGAGGGAGGGTAGATATACTGGATGTTCACAAGAGGAGAAGAGGACGACCTCTGAGGATATTTATGGATGTAGTGAAGGAGGGCTGGAGTGACAGAGGAGGTCCATACCTCATCTAATGACACACACTGAAGCGTCTACATCCTATTGGAGCTGTTGAAGTTGTATAATGAGGTGGTTCACTGTGCAAGTTTATTTTAAACAGCATTTGTTCCTGAAACATGTGCTGCAACTTCTACACCTCCATCAATACTGCAGCGCTCTGTCTGTAGGATTTATAAGGAGTGGTATTTTAAAGAAGCAGCGTTTACATGTCGTTACTCGTAAAAGTTCCAGATCAAAAATCTAAAGAAAAGAATATTTGATCCAAATATAAAACTGGTGCTTTCAGCAGGTTGAGATAAATCAAACTTTAGATAAAGAAAAAGACGTGACTGTAAAGTATATGCAGAAAAAAGGAGAATGCAAAATGACCACAGACAGAAAACACCTCAAAGCAGGTCGCTGTAAGTGATCCGAGATGGAGCCGATCCACTTTGTAAGGGTGGTGTTTTAAAGAAGTAATATCATGTACTCTTCTAAAATTACTAAAACGTAAACTCCGTGCAGCACATCCAGGTTAATTGAGCCCAGTTAATTTCAGCTGTGCGTTATAAACATGATCTGATAGTAGGGCTGCCACAAACGATTATTTTGATAGTCGACTAGTCACCGATTATTCAAGCGATTAGTCACTAATCAGATCATCATCCATTGGACGTAAAACATACAGCTTATTGCACCAGCAGCATCTGCTCTTATATAACTATCATTAGCTTACAGCTTTAAGTGTTTAAGGTATGTGCTAACTAAAAATAAAGACAAGATGATAGTTTATTAAATTTTAATGAAATTTACAGATTGTTTCGGTGAAGTTTAATAAACTCCTTGCTATCTAAAATATAACAGGACACCGGAGTAAATTCTCGAGCATCTCACACTTCTGATAATCAGCTGTCTGCTTGACATTTATTCAGCTGTGTAAAAACTATAACTTTAATCTCAGCCAAACCGATTTACTCAGGAACAAATAAAATACTGAAAAAAGCCAAACAATAACATTTTTAAGTTATCTAAGTGACTTATATATCATGTTTAACCTGAGTAGCGAAAGACAGCGGTGGGTTTGAAAACGATTGCCGGGAGTCCGGTGTTCTCACGGCTCTAGTTAGCCTAGCCCCCGGCTAGCTATCGAGCTAGTGGGTAACAGCCGTCTCCGAAAACGTCGGAGCGCTTTTGAAAATATGTGGCGTCTTGATAAACTGAGCAGATATTTGAGGTTTACACAGTTACATTCTCGCCTGAAAATATGTTAAACATTTATTTTGTGACCCAGAAAGAATAATAAGAGTAATATTAAAACTAACTAGCTGCCGCCATTGTTGGAAACTGAGCTAGGCTGCGCTATGAATTCTGGGACGGAGCTACTTCTTCTTCTTCGGGGTTTAACGGCAGCTGGCATCCTTGTACATGCAGTGCTGCCATCTTCTGTTTCAGTCCGTTATTACACTCTTAAATCCTACTACTTATTCCTGCGTCTTTTTTTTTTTCTTTTTTTTTTTTTTAACTTTATTTATCACATTTTAGACATACAGTCAAGTAAAACAGGGATCACATAAAAGATGACATTGTGGTAGTACAATGAGGAACAGAGAGAGTGACAAGGACAGTGAGACAAAAGTGAGTACAAAAAATAAAATAAATTAAGGGGAACATAAATAAACAAAAGTTTGCAAGAGCCAAAATCAAGTTAGCAGTTTCAATCGGTTATAGATGGTAACAGTCTTGAGAGCCTTAGTGTTTTTTGATGAGGAGATTGTCCTTATACAGTGGGGCAAAAAAGTATTTAGTCAGCCACCGATTGTGCAAGTTCCCCCACTTAAAATGATGACAGAGGTCAGTAATTTGCACCAGAAGTACACTTCAACTGTGAGAGACAGAATGTGAAAAAAAAAATCCATGAATTCACATGGTAGGATTTGTAAAGAATTTATTCGTAAATCAGGGTGGAAAATAAGTATTTGGTCACCTCAAACAAGGAAAATCCCTGGCTCTCACAGACCTGTAACGTCTTCTGTAAGAAGCTTTTCTGTCCCCCACTCGTTACCTGTATGAATGGCACCTGTTTGACCTCATCATCTGTATAAAAGACACCTGTCCACAGCCTCAACCAGTCAGACTCCAAACTCCGCCATGGCCAAGACCAAAGAGCTTTCGAAGGACACCAGGAAAAGAATTGTAGACCTGCACCAGACTGGGAAGAGTGAATCTACAATAGGCAAGCAGCTTGGTGTGAAAAAATCAACTGTGGGAGCAATCATCAGAAAATGGAAGACATACAAGACCACTGATAATCTCCCTCGATCTGGGGCTCCACGCAAGATCTCATCCCGTGGGGTCAAAATGATCATGAGAACGGTGAGCAAAGATCCCAGAACCACACGGGGGGACCTGGTGAATGACCTGCAGAGAGCTGGGACCAAAGTAACAAAGGTCACCATCAGTAACACACTACAACGGCAGGGAATCAAATCCCGCAGTGCCAGACGTGTTCCGCTGCTGAAGCCAGTGCATGTCCAGGCCCGTCTGAAGTTTGCCAGAGAGCACATGGATGATACAGCAGAGGATTGGGAGAATGTCATGTGGTCAGATGAAACCAAAGTAGAACTTTTTGGTATAAACTCAACTCGTCGTGTTTGGAGGAAGAAGAATACTGAGTTGCATCCCAAGAACACCATACCTACTGTGAAGCATGGGGGTGGAAACATCATGCTATGGGGCTGTTTTTCTGCCAAGGGGACAGGACGACTGATCCGTGTTAAGGACAGAATGAATGGGGCCAAGTATCGTGAGATTTTGAGCCAAAACCTCCTTCCATCAGTGAGAACTTTGAAGATGAAACGAGGCTGGGTCTTCCAACATGACAATGATCCAAAACACACCGCCCGGGCAACAAAGGAGTGGCTCCGTAAGAAGCATTTGAAAGTCCTGGAGTGGCCTAGCCAGTCTCCAGACCTCAACCCCATAGAAAATCTGTGGCGGGAGTTGAAAGTCCGTGTTGCTCGGCGACAGCCCCAAAACATCACTGCTCTTGAGAAGATCTGCATGGAGGAATGGGCCAAAATACCAGCTACTGTGTGTGCAAACCTGGTAAAGACCTATAGTAAACGTTTGACCTCTGTTATTGCCAACAAAGGTTATGTTACAAAGTATTGAGTTGTATTTTTGTTATTGACCAAATACTTATTTTCCACCCTGATTTACGAATAAATTCTTTACAAATCCTACCATGTGAATTCATGGATTTTTTTTTCACATTCTGTCTCTCACAGTTGAAGTGTACTTCTGGTGCAAATTACTGACCTCTGTCATAATTTTAAGTGGGGGAACATGCACAATCGGTGGCTGACTAAATACTTTTTTGCCCCACTGTATATTGTGCAAGTTCCATTTTTAATACAAGAAGTTCAGGCTTTCTGCCGAGGACTTTGCTTTTGTGTATATGAAATTTTGCCAAAAATAAAACCAAATTTATAAAGAAGAAAGCATCATTGTCCTTGTCTTTAAAATTATAATAGCCAAAGATAACATCCTTATAGTATAGTTGAAGATTACGGAGAACAGAGTCAGTAATAAACTTGTGGAAATCCTTCCAGAATTTACATGTAAATTTACATGACCAAAACAGATGAGAAACTGTTTCAGGTTGCTCTTGACAGAAGGTACAATTTACATTTATTTCAGCCATAAATTTGGACAAATATTGTTTGGTAGGGTAAAATTTATGAATCAACTTAAAGGAAATCTCTTTAATTTTGTTTGTTAAGAAAAACCTTTGTGGTAAAGTCCAAACTTTTTTCCATTCAATATCTGTTACAAAATTGGCCCAATAAAATATGGCTGATGGAACAGAGACCATTGCATCCTGAAAGAGAGATCTTATTTTGGTATTTATAGATTTATGAGAAGAAAAGCAAACATTGCCAAGAGAAGAATGTAACACATCCGGGGGAGTGACCTGTAGTGGAGCACTGTGGGAGCATCTGTGTAACATGGACAGACCAGATGGGATGGCATCGAACACTATTGAGAATTCTTTAGGCGTTATCGGTACATTGTATCTCCTGAGGAACTCAGAGTAATTATATAAGAGTCCATCTTCTCTATATAACTGACTAACCAAGATTATTCCATTATTAAACCAGTTATTTAAAAAAAGAGTTTTATTTTTATAAATAATATTGCAGTTATTCCAAATAAAACAGTTTTGTGGAGAGAAATTGTGTTTGTAAATCAGCGCCCATGCCAAAAGAATTTGTTGATGAAAGTGAGAAAGTTTCAGTGGTATTTTTGGAATACTATAATTGCAGAGCAGTAGGAAGTTAAGGCCGCCTAAATTAGAGAACACATGATGTGAGATAAAGTTCCAGATAGAAGTGGGATTTCTTAAATACTTTTTAATCCAGTTTATTTTAAAGGTGTTGTTAAGAGCACCGAAATCAATAAAATTTATACCTCCTTTATCATATGAATTTAAAGCTACTGATTTACGCAAGTAGGGAGTTTTATTTTTCCATAAAAAATTGTATAATAATTTGTTAATTGACTTACAGGTTGTATTATCAACATGTAGTGACTGGGCAGCATAGGTTAGACGGGAGATACCTTCAGCCTTCGATAGCAGAACTCTACCCTTCAACGACAGGTCTCGCTGTAGCCAATGATTAAAGATTTTTTGGGATTTATCTATAATAGGAATGAAGTTTGTGGAGCATCTGGATTGCTCATTTTTTATTATTTGAATTCCAAGGTATCTTACAGAGTTTCTTACAGGTATTCCATGAATTGAAGTTGCTAAACAACTTTTAACTGGTAAAAGTTCACATTTATGCAGGTTGAGTGAAAGTCCGGAGGCTTTAGTGAATGGCTGTATATTGTTAATGGCCACTGAAACTTGCGAGGCGTCTCTGAGGAAGAGAGCTGTATCGTCTGCCAGCTGACTTATGAGTATTTCTCTGTTAGCAATGACCAGGCCTTTTAAAGAACTGAGTTTAATGTGTGAATTAAGGAGTTGCACAGAAAGAAGGAATAAATATACAGATAGGGGGCAACCCTGCCTCACTCCACGCTTTAGAGAGAATCTTGGGGAAATACCAGTGGCAAGCTTTATGGAGCTGTTACTATTGGAATACAGTGTCCGAACGGCATTACAGAAGGACTGACCAAACCCAAATTTATTTAAAGCAGTAAAAATAAACTCATGCTCTAAGGAGTCGAACGCCTTGTAGAAATCTAAAAAAAGAAAAAGACTATCATCCTGTACAAGTTCTGGGTAATCTATTATGTCTAAAATTAATCTTATGTTGTTTGAGATATGACGATTCTGCATGAATCCAGACTGACTCTCATCAATAACTTTATCTAATACAGGTTTCATTCTATTAGCCAGAACTTGTGCCAATATCTTATAATCATTATTCAGTAAAGAGATTGGTCACCAGTTGTCTAGGGAGTGCACCTCTATCCATACTTTCCTTAAAAACTTCTAAAAGAAACGGGGCTAAACTGTCAGTGAACTGTTTGTAAAACTCGGCAGTAAGGCCGTCAGTTCCAGGTGATTTGTTCATCTTTAGATGTTTTATAGCATCTGCAACCTCAATCAAAGAAATTGATCTGTCGCAAAGCTGACTATCCTCCTCATTCAGCTGAGTAATTTTGTCTAAAGAATTAAAAAAAGTCAGACAAGCTTCAGGGCAATAACTAGAAGAATAAAGTTTGCAATAAAAGTTTGAACAATATTTTGCTATGGTATCCTTATCATTAGAAATTGTCCCATTAATATTTAGTTGTAGGATGGAGTTGGTGTTAGATTGATGCTTTTCAAGTCTGAAAAAATAGGCTGAATTCTGCTCTCCTTCTTCGAGCCATTTCCTGCGAGACCGAATAAATGCTCCGTCAGCTTTGCGTTTGTAAATCTCATCTAACCTATGCTGCAGGTCATTCCTGCGTCTTTTGTGATCTTACAAAGCTTCAAACGACGCGTCGACTATTAAATCAGTCGTCGACGATTTTAATAGTCGACGTAATCGTGACTAGTCGACTAATCGTGGCAGCCCTATCTGATAGAAAATAAATACCTTTTGTTTCTACAGCACTGAAAACCAAAAGAGTTTCAGACGAACAGTCGGTCAGTCTGAGAAACAAAAAATTAAATGTGAGCTTTGGACTAAGAACAATCAGGAAGTTGTTTCATCGTGCCTGATATAATCCCGTGTCGGCTGTGAGAGTGAAGAATTTGTGCTGTGATTGTTTTTCAGAAACCAAACCTCATCAAGACGTGCTGAGCGAGGAGAAGATCAGCATAGTGCCCATCGCAGAGGTGAAAGGTGTCCGAGGTACATTTACATCTGCGCTTAAAAAACAAACAGGATGTGATTCTTTACTGTTTGTTTTTTAATGAACCCGTTTCCTTTGCAGTCGGACCGAAAGTGGTCTCGTATGTGACGAAGGTGATGGTTCAGTCCCTGCAGCTGCTCCGTGTCCTGCTGACGATGGAGCTGCAGGCGCATGTTCTGATGCAGGTGTGTTACCTGTGTGACTCTCAGAGGGGAACAATAACTCACGTACAGACGTAACGTGAGTTATTGTGACTGAAAAACGTTTATTTTGAGAGAACTCTAGAGGAAAATCCTCATGAAAGAGTCCAAAGCAGGCACGATAAAGACCTCTGTTATTAATACTTTGCTCGCAGACGTCACTCTGTTAACATCAACGTCTGCCTTTGTTTCCCAGAATCCTCCTGGGCTGCCCAGCATCGCAGTGACCTGGTTCGTGTGTTTGCTGCGTGGCAGCAGATTCATCATCGACTGGCACAACTACGGCTACACCATCATGGCGCTGAGCCACGGCCCGGCGCATCCCACGGTCCGACTGGCCAAGTGGTGAGTACTGCTGAGAGGCTGAAGGTGGCGCTCTGCGGGCTTTTAGGTGTCCTGATCCTCAGGACTGTGATAAAAATACTTAATGTTAAATCCTGATCCGAGGTGTTTCTGTCTCTGTCGTCTCTGACGGCGCTTTCGTTGTCATCTTTCAGGTACGAGCGCTTCTTCGGCCCTCTGGCATCTCACAACTTGTGCGTCACCAACGCCATGAAGGACGACTTGCAGAAAAACTGGGGCATCAAGTATGACTTCCTCTTTCTATCATCTGGCTGCTTTTCGTTCACTGACGAATGCTCGTGGCAGAAAGTCTGAGAGATGTTTGAAATTTAAGATTCTCACAACACACCAATAAAAACATGCAGACGTGTCACTTTACAGTAAAGACAGAGACTGAAACAAAGGTCAGATGTCTCACTAGCGGCCTCTGGAGGCCGTGCTGTTTATGACACCTGAGGAGACGCTGCTCCAGGTCTCGGCTCTGCTGTGGACGGTCCTGTGATCCGTCCTCTGTGAGGCTCCTGATGTTCACGTTTGTGTTTCGCTGCAGGGCCAAATTTTTAATGCAGTTAATAAAAAGCAGTAAAGTAACCGCAGAGACTCTGTTCTCTGGATCGCAGCGCAACATTTTACTGTTTGACGTTTGCAGGGCGACGACTCTGTACGACCGGCCGGCCTCCATCTTCAGAGAGACTCCGCTGAAGCTGCGGCACGAGCTCTTCGTGAGGCTCGCCGCCGTTTATCCTCAGTTCGGACACGCGGGGTGAGTGACGACGCCGTCGGGGGGCAGTTCCTGTGAAACACTGATGAGTGTGTGTGTAATGTGTGCAGTCGTAGAGCTGCAGAGTTTTACTGTCGGCTTTTCCTCGGTTGTTCAGTTTATTGTTATAGAGAAAAACACATCAGCCCTGTGTGCTCACCTGCTCTCTCAGGTCTGAGGCGGAGAGGACCATCTTCTCAGTTCGTGACCCCGCTGACGGCACCGTGACCCCGAGGGCGGAGCGACCAGCGCTGCTGCTCAGCAGCACCAGCTGGACAGGTCGGAGGAAGAGACGCTTCCCCTGATTTAAGAACAAAAACCACGGCGAGCTCTTGATGTTTTCTGATTGGAAACCGATTTTTTGTTTTGCGTTTTCTGCTCGAACATTTCCGCTGAAGTCGTTCGTCTCAGGTTTTTAATTTCATGAGCTTTTACTTTCCTTCAGCGGCTCACACACAGGCAGCTTCACTGCAGGGTTTTTAAACATAGAAACAAAACAGAAGTTACTGCTTGGAGGTCGTGACCTCCGCTTCAGCGGCGTCCTCGGCCCGTTCAGGATTTACAGGAAAGGATTTTGGGAGCGACGGTTTAGCTTTAAGTCCTGCTGGGAATCTCGGGGTAAAGAGAAAAGGGGAATTAAACTCCCGGCGTTCCTCATCATCGACGTAAACATGGGGAATGTCGGGATGTGCGAGGACGCTCACTGAAGGTTTCTGGCTGCAGCTTCTATTGTAAACAGAAAGTAAAATTTTCCAAATTCAGCCAGTTTCACTTTATTTTGCACCTCGTGTTTCATCTCTGGGAAGAACAGCTGCAAACACTGATTCAGGACATTTTTCTCTGCAGAGGACGAAGATTTCTCCGTCCTGCTGACGGCCCTCGAAGGTGCGACCTGCTGTTCCACAAACGAACGTTTAAATAATCCACGAAACGTGTTTCCTCACCTGTCGCCTGTTTGTTCCCACCAGAGTACGAAGGTTTCATTAAGGGAGGAGCTTCCTTACCACCTTTATTCTGCGTGATCACAGGTAGTCCAGCTCCTTACAGATTAAACCTCCAGGAATTTTGAGTTTTTTATTCAGAACATGTTTCCACTCTGTGTGCAGGTAAGGGTCCTCAGAAGGAACACTACATGAAGCTCATCGACTCCCTGCACCTGGAGCACGTGGAGATCTGCACCCCCTGGCTGGAGGCAGAAGATTACCCTCTGCTTTTAGGTATTTTAGTATTTATTTAGTCTCACTGGTGTTTGCGCACAAAGGTTCCTGCAGGTCGTTGGAGTTTCCTTCTGTGTCGTCCAGGCTCAGCAGACCTGGGTGTTTGTCTCCACAAGTCGTCCAGCGGTCTGGATCTGCCCATGAAGGTGGTGGACATGTTCGGCTGCTGCCTCCCCGTCTGCGCCGTCCACTTCAACTGGTGAGCCGACCTCTTAACCCTGCATTCTTTCTAGTGGCCAGGAGGGGGCGACTGCGCTGGTTGCAAAGTAAAATGCTCATCAGTGACCTCTGTAAATACTTCCCTCTCTGTGTTGATCCACCTATTTAAACTGGAGCTGAGAATGTGCTTCCAGTAAGCTCATGAACGTGAATTAAATCTGACTCGGCTGTATTTTTATTCCCAGCTTGGATGAGCTGGTGAAGCACGAGGAGAACGGGCTGATCTTCAAAGACTCTGCAGAGCTCGCCGAGCAGCTGAAGGTGAGAGATGCCTGTGAACCAGTCACATGATCAGGAGAAAGGTTCGGGCAGACCCTGATATGGACTCTAATATCTACCAACATTTATTCTTCTCTGAAAATACCGTACAACACGATTTAAGCATAAACTGTATATGCTGTCCTCGCCCTGAGTCTCTTAGTTTCACCAGCTAGACAGCGAGATAACGATGCTCCAATAACCAGACTTATTTTCCTTTTTGCGCTGATTTATTGAAGAATGGCCTCTGACCATTGCCTTCTCTTTGACCATCTTAAAACTGAAAGTACAAAATACTGTATTAGCTAACTAACACTGTAAACTAGCTTGTTACACTCTTACTGCAAGCTAACAAGATAAAACTTTCAAATGTACAAATTATCGAACCATTTTTACACAAAACAAAAGATAATTTTTTTATCGACACTCATACTTACAGACATATCTTGTCCAAGGCAACAACATTTTAAGGTCTGTATCAGCTTAGAACAATAACATTACGGCATCACTTTCCGCCATCTTTTATTTATTCTTCACGTTCTCATTTTTCCTTTCCCAAAGTAACCGAACCCATATTACAAAGCAGCCACTAGAGGGAGCTCTAGGGAAGTTTACAACTATAATATCCAGTTTAAGTTATAAAAGGCAGAACACTGTATATAAAAGATGGTTTTGTGGGTTCTGAAGCCTCAGTGGGAGTGAAGTGGCCACATCTGTGATGAGAGGGTGACACAGGCGGCTGTAGCAGCTAGATGTCCGTTAGGCTTCACCTCAGCTAACTGAAGTCCCTGAACTGGAACTCTGGACCGTGTTTGTGCTGCTGGAGCTTTTTTTAATAACATCATGTGACCAAAAACATGGCTGCTGTGAGGTGACTGTACTAACAGACTGTCCAAGAAGCCGGAGCCACAGTTTTGGGGGTGAAATTCTAGGATTTTAATTGGATGTTACAGATAAATAACAGTTAATAGCTAATTATTTATATAGCATGGTAGCTAGCTAGCATTAGCTGATACCTTAGCTCCACCTTCTCTCTTCTATTCTCAAAAAAACAAACAAGATGATCGACACGAGTCTCTGATTAGGAGTTGCCACCTTTCAGAAATTGAACTTTCTCTCTTTTGACTTCTTTCAAATAATGCTGAACGTTTATGATTCCAGACTCTCCTGTCAGACTTTCCCAGTTTAGACGGCAAACTGGGAACCTTCAGGAGGAACCTCCGCTCCAGCAGGGGGCAGTGCTGGGATGACAACTGGGACCAGAACGTCCTGCCTCTAATCACTGCTCCGAGATAACCTTGGCTCTATTTACAGAGCGAGACAGCGCTGCTGTTTTATAACCATTTCTTTTATTCATGAAAGTCTCGCTTTGTAAGCCCTACTGGGCACGTGCAGTAGACATCACCATGGAAACAAGACTTTTTTTCCCTTTTGTGCCTGGTGAGCACATTTGGAATAAAGTAGGCCCAGCCTTTGAGTCCAGTATCCAGTGAATGCCTGGATGAGCACCAGTTACAGCAGAGTGAGAGCGTAAAGGACCAAAACTGTTTGTTTTCTGATAAATGTACATTTAAATTTAAATGGATCAGTGGGTGAAAAGACGACGTCTTCTGAGTTCTTCTTTTTTTATTCCTGCCGTTTTTCTTTCTTCACTTGAATGTATAAAGGAAGTTGTCATGACGATGAAGATGTACATTTGTAAATAAAATCTTTATCATGCTCCCCTCGTGTCACCTGCTCAGTTTGATGAGCTCTATAGTCGACTGTCTGTTATAAGGAAACACACGGCTGACGGGTGCTGGGATCACTTCATGGCCGACTCCTTCAGTTTCTGCCAAAACAAACAAACAATGACTTCGTTCAAACCAAAGTCCTGCACTGAGATTTATAATCTCTATAAAATCATCTTCATAATTCCCCAAGCACGCCTCAAAAACAACTGTTATTATTTATTCCCACTGCAACCAGGAAGTATCCAGGATCAAATCTGGCCAGATTTCTCTCTGCAGTCTCGTTTTGTCGACACTGGAACGTCTGAGTGTTTACTGTGAGCTTCTCCTTTTTGCTTCATGAATTTCATGAATTGTGGACACTGTGCACAGCTGGTTAAAGAACTACTCACTACAGCAAACCACAGTATTTTCACAGTGTTATATGTTTACTGTTCATTTCAGGCAGGAAACGCGTTTTTGTGCACGAGGCTGATGAAACTCAGACTCGAGCATGAGGTCGATCACGTGACGTTAGCATGAGCCAAAGAGACACAGCAGAACGTCAGGTTTAAATAAACCAGACTCTGATCAGGTTGAAGTCTGAATTAATCTGAACCATCTTCACCACAGCCTCCTCCTCCTCCTCAGCGCCGTCTTACCAAGCTGCTGTTTAAAGCCGCCGTACGTCTCCAGGTTCCTTATCGTGGAGCAGATGAAGACCTGCGGGAGAATCTCGGCAGACGAATGCCTCAGGACGATGGACAGCAGCTTCGCCAGACTTCCTGCGATGTCGGGGTCGTACACCACGTCTGCACCACGACAAACAACATGAATCTGCTTTAACTCCAAATCTGAGAAAGATTATCAAGAGCTCCACAAAATCCAGAACAGACTGAGGTGTGTGAATGTGTCCACGCCACCTCCAAAAATCTGACCTGCGGCGATGATGACATCAGCTCCGATCTCCCTCAGCGCTTCCTCTGAGATCGCCGTCCAGTCCAGCTTCTCCACGCTGACCGCTGGGGTCGTCTGCTCGCTCAGCCCGTTCAGCCGGACGTTGTCTCCGAGTTTCTGCAGCACCGTGGCGTGACAGTCGCTGAAGATGAATCGCTTCGGGCTGCACGAGCGACAGACGGCGATACCCGTCAACCCCGCGCCGCTGCCCAGCTCCAGCACCGTCCTGAAGGAGGAGGAGCAAATGTAAAAGCTGCAGAAGCTCCACCTGGAGGGCGACGACCTGCAGATCCTTCCGCTTACCTGCCTGCAAAGACCTGCTGATTCTCCAGAGCCCACTCTGCCAGGTAAAGAGCCGCCTCCCACGTCACCAGCCCGGTGGTCCCCTCTGAGATCAGAGCAATGTTCTCCATCAAGCTCACAGCGCCACCAGCAGGCTGCAGGACACAAACATCGCTGCACTTCAAATTAAGACTCCTGCAAGCAACAGCTGGCAAAAGTAGGGCCGGACGATTCAGACCGAAAATCAGATCTTGATATTTTTATGGCACAAAACAAATAATTAGATATAAAGGTAACAGTGACACTGAGGGTTTTCTGTGTGCGGTACCAGCAGGTAGCTCTTGTAGCACTCCATGGTCTCCTCAGCGCCCACCACCTCAGCCAGAGCATCATACAGCTCATCCAGAGGTTCACAGCCTGAAGCTTCCAGCTGTGGAGGAAGAAACCAGGAAGCACACAGCCAGGTTTGACTCTGATCGAGTATTTCAACATTTTCTGCCCAGAGAAAAAAAGCTCAACTAAGAATCTGAGGCAACCTCTCCTCACCCGTCTGATGAGCTGGGAGAGAAACAGCCTCCTGTATCTGACTGAAGGTGGAAACTTCCGGCACAGGGGATGAAGGCACGTCTGTAAAAACACGTGACTGTTCATTACACTGAAGCTGTTTTATGATTGCAGCACGATGCAGGAACACTCACCTGTTTCAGCACCTGAGAAACGAGCTCTGATGAGCCGCTGCTCTCAAGGTCTTTTTCTACAAACTGTAAGCAGATAAAAAGTTAAACCTCTGTATACGTCACGTTTCAAGTTCAATTCAAGTCATTCACATTGCGCCAAATCACAACACTCGCCTCAAGGCGCTTATATTGTAACAATCAGACTGGGCGACAGTGGAAATGAAAACATGTCCTTTAAGAGGAAGAAATCTCCGGCAGAGAGCCCGTGGCTAATTTGAAAACATAAAAACAAATTAAAAGAAAGAATAAAGATTATCTTTATGAACTGAGACCAAAATTACTCCGGGAGGTCCTTTGACTGATTACAAGCATTGCTTTACTCATGTTTCACAGGCAGAGGCTGCCGGACAGCTTTGGTGCTAAAATGCGGAGATTTCTGAATGAAGTTCGGTCAGACTCGTACTCACAGTCCAGGGAAACGAAGGCAGCCGAGTCATAGCGAAAAACGACACCTGGAACTCCCTTAGAACCTCTTTAACTGACCCCTGAACCGAGGACCGCTCTGAAAGCGCCATCTTACACGTGTATTTGTTTACTTCCTGTTTACCCATAATCCTGCGCGACCCTCTCTCGCCAGAGCCTCTGGGTAGTGGAGTTTATCTGTAGGTTTGAGCATAGGCTGCCTTTTTTAAAGCTACAGAGAGCTAAGTGCATGTGTTTAATACATACATACAGTCTTTTTTTTATGATTATATATTTTATTAGTGGACATTTATTATTTAAATGTGATGTTTTGTATTAATTAGAACTTAAGGGAGGGGCGGGGGGGGGGGGGTTGTGTTTCTGTCTTGTTTTTTATGGACATGAAGTCTGCCAATAAAGATTGATTGATTGATTGATTGATTGATTAACGTCATTTTGAACCAGAGTTCTGGGCTTTCCTGAACCTTTTTATACAGTTTCTGTGGCTCTCTGTGTGTTTTCCTTTTAGTTTGGAGGCTCTTTAGACATCAACTGCTGGAAAGCTCTGATTATGGTCTCATCATATTTTATCTAAAAGGTTCAGGATTCAAGTCCAACAAATATGTGTTTCTACTTTTAAGGTCAAAATTAAAAGTTGCCACTCCTGTGGCTCTCCTCTGTATCATGAGATCAAACCTCCAGATGACCCACTTCTCCAGCAGGTAGTCTTATGCTTTAAAGATCTTCTGTGTAAGTTTTCTGAATTAAAATCGTGTAGTTTTAAGGAGGTTTTGTCTGTTTCGTTCGTGTGCATGTTTTGTAACCTCAGAGAAAATTTCTGATCCATCAGAGCTGCTGGAGAGCTCGGCTGCTTCTGTCTGTCAGTGGATTTAAACACTGAGGCTCAAGGTTCAAGTCCAGCTGAAGTTCTTAGTGAATTTTATACCTGAATTCAGCAGCGTGTTGAAACCTTGCCTTTATGCCAGCTTCAGCAGCTCGGTGAGATGAATAAAAGGTTACTGTGGTATAAATCAAAGGGCTGAGCCACACTCGTGTTCATTTAGGAACCTGTGATATCTGCTGATATCTGTAAAGCTTCAGTCAGATCTGCTGCTGTGGCCTTGAATCCTGCCCGCTCACAAACGTCGCTTCGTCCAGAAGGTTTCTGATATTTCTTTTTCCTCGCGCTCTTTTCTTGCTGTGTCACTGCAGCCGGAGATAAAATCTCTTCAGTTGGACCAACTGTGCATTCAGCAGCAGCTCCAGCACACTGAGCATTTACTGGTGAGTATGAGCTGATTATTGTAAAACATCAGTTTGATCATTTCACTTGGTTTTCTTAACAGGAAAGAAGAACCTAAGAGAAACTAACGATTTTGATTATTTGTGGATTTTTTTTTTAATCTCAATGTTGGGTCCATCAAGTTTTCGGTCCAGGTAAATTATAAATGTTGTTATAATATTATAATATCTTATTATTATTTAAAAAGGACCGCATGAAGACTATGGAATGCTTTTCATAGAGGAAATAACCGTATAAATTAATTAAAAAGGATTAGCAGAAACACAGTCCTTTATAACATCGACACGAATTACTGTTTTTGAAATCAGAGGGGCGTCTTGTGGCCAATGCTGAAGCCTGTGAACGTGGTAAAATTCAATTTTAAAGCAAACGGAATAAATTCAGTGTAAACTGGAATTATGAGTAAGGAGAACTACATGTTGACTTTAACTGCTTATTTTATTGTTCTGTGATGTTTTGGTTTGAAACGTTTCCCCTTAAGGATCAATACCTTCATTCCGACATTACAATTCAGAAAATCCTGATCAAACTATTAGCATAACAAGAAAACAACAAGGAATGTAAACTAATATAGTGACTTTTCAAAATAACATTATTAATATTCTCTATTGAAAGAGTTCCCTTTCAAATAAAAAAAAACTTTGGTAAAAAAAAAAAAATATGTGAGACTTTTAATTCTTTCAAAAACTGAACTCTAATCGCAGTAAGAGGAACACTGCACAGTCATTAACGCGTGTTTCTCTCCGGAGCGTTTTATCGCACGGACTGTCAACAACGAAGATGGTGCCGACGGTTTGCACGTAGCTGCAGAGGGAAGGTGAACTCTTGTTGTCGTGTTAAACAAGGTAAAAGTTGCATTTTTAACACTCATGTCTCGTCTCCGCAGTGACGTTAGACACTTTGATCTTTCCGTTGTTTGTTCGAGCTTCAGGTCGTTGATTTTAAAACACTTTTAACGAAAAATAATGAAAAATGCGAAGAACTTTGAGGTGGTTGTCAGGTGGGGGACATAATAAACCAGGGGGTTGGGGTGTCACTCTTCTCTTTGACGTGTTGGGTAATTTCTTTACGTTCCCGCGGTTACTCTGTAATAACACTGCAGATAAAACTGCAGCTGACCGGCTTCGTGGTCTCGGAAATCAATGTCATACCTGCCCCGAGGCTTCGTGTTGTGCTCCAATCGGGTTTCTGATTGAAGGGCAAAAAATGAGGACAGCCGTCTCTAACCCTGTTCCATTCTGTTGCCGAACTCCGTTCAAACAATGGAAAATTGAGTGGTTTTCCTGCCGTAGCACTTAAATGGAAACGCGGGGATATTTTTCATTAATAAGGACTTCTTTGTCCCCTCGGCGGGTATTTCGTACTTGGTTACTGTTACTCTTGTGTGTATATACACACATGCAGTCTGTTTCGTACACATGGATTAGACCTGTTCCTAAATGAGGAGAAGTATTCCGTGAATGTGTCCCACTGAAAACAGGTCCAGGCTTAATCCATGTCTGGGAAACTGAGCCTTGAAGCCATGCTGGGTTTCATGTCAGGAAAGCACCAGTAGAATAGAGGTTAGAGAGAAGAGGCTTTAAAACCTTTTTAAGACACTGGCTGAAACCTTTTTAAAGGCTTTTCCTCAACGCTTTACTTTTACCGCCATCTTTGCTGCTGTAAAATGTTCACATAAATTTTATTTCAGGATTCTTTGATTTCCAAGTTTGACTTTTGTGGCAGTGAGTTTTCCAGGGTTAGACGAGTGTCTCAAACCAAGGTGTGGACACCAATGAGGGACCTGCACGCGCTAATCAGCACGCGTATCTGTGATGAAGGATTTCTCCGTCAGGCCGGTAACTGTAAACCTGTAACTGAAGGTAAAGTTTACCTCTGCTTGTTTTATTTCTCTCAGATCATCAGAGCTGCTGGACTCTGAGCCACAGTGCAGTCATGGTGCTGAAGATTTTCTTCCCACAGTGCTGTAACCGGGCGGAGAGCGGGCTGCTGGTGGGCCGCTGGATCTCTGGTCATGACTCAGCCGTGGTGCTGGCGGTCATTCACTACCCCTTCATCCCCGGGCAGGTCAAACAGTACATCCAGCAGGTTGGTGATTATAAAGAGGGAGCTGAGTCTTTGTAGGGCACAAGCTGTCCAACAGGTGTCACCTTTGACTTTTGAATTAAACACAATGCAGAGGAAAACTTTTAGTCAGGTTGCAGATGATCAGATTGATCTATTCAGCGACGTGAGCCAGACGTCAGTCCCTCAGCCGTCCTCTGTTTCGTCTCTAAGATGCAGGCCCAGAGCGGGGTGGAGCTGACGGTACTCGGCTCCTGGAGTTTGCCTAAAGAGGGTCAGGAGAGCATGGAGAGCTTTCTCAGGGACCTCAGCACCATTTTCCCCCAGCAGCGCTGGCTCCAGGTCAGTCGCCAAATGGGAAAGATGGGCTTCATCTGTGAGGTCGTCAACCGGAACCAAAGTAAGATCCTCAGACTGGAATCTGCTTCCTCCTTGGCTTTTCTTTTCCATACTTTTTGTTTTTTATTCTGGACTGTGCTAGAGTAGCTTTGCATGATTCTCAGCTCAAAATAATCCTCATTTATCTTAAACAGGGCATCGGTGCAGCCTAGCAGTTCATCCTGTCTAAACTAAGCTGCTTTAGCTCCTCCCCTTCTTTTAAGCCTGCTGACCCTGAAATGATAGTTCTCCTTTTTCACAGCTGTCTTTTTTTTTATCTGACAGTTTGTTTCTGTTTTTAAATGTCCAATAAAATGTCCTCGTTTAATTTGAAAGTTTCTGTGCTCTGATTGGAATAACTTTCAGATGGGCAAGAAACTCAGCAGGAAGCAAAAAAGCAAAATGATGATGATGATGATGAGGAGGAGAAGGTGATCTTTGTCCACTATGAGCAGAGGAAGGTGATGCTGTCGCAGCTCCACCCCACTGAGAGTGGAGATCCTGACCTCAACACCGAGCCGCCGTCTGAGCTGAAACAGGTAGAGAGGAGAAAAAACTGTGACGTCTCCGAGCTGGTGCAAAGCTCTCAAATCAGCTCCTCCCCCAACATGCGTCCAATCCCTGATGTGGGCAGCTGGTGATCCCTCACATGCTCCTCCTCTTCCCGTTGCAGGTGTTCCAGACGGTAGCGCGCAGCCAGCCTCTGTTCTTCCTGGATCGCTACGACGACGGGCCGCTGAAGTCGACCCACTGGCAGTCTGAAGGCCGGGAGGCCAGCATCATCGTGGAGCTGCTCAAACAGACCTCAGTGCCGCTGTGCGTGTTCATCAGCTGGCTGCTCGCCTTGTGGACGTGGCTCTGCAGCATCCGGTAAGAAGAAGACAGCTACAGCTGAGAGATCATTTTATATACTGATCAATGCGCTGGTTGCCCTCCCCCGGCTGGAAACAGCACAAAACATCCAGTTAATTCATGATGAATAAACCACAAACTATAATCCTGCCGTGCCTTCTTTCACCGTTTGAGTTTCTGCACGAGAAGATTCTTGTTCAGTGTTTTTAACACTTTGCGTGTTTTAATTTCAGTGAGTTTATGCATTTTAAAAAATGAAATAAAAAACACTCATTTCAAGCAATCTGCTCAAGTCCTGTTTGTGCAAAAGACTAAAATCCTCTAAAAAAATCAAAGCACGGATTAAGTTCGAGGTAGTTACACTTTATTACATCTCAGCGTTTGGGTGTTTTTAATCTGTTAATAAAGACATAGAAAAGCTTAAAAAAGCTGTGTAGTAGATAGATGCACAGGCCTCCCTCTCCACCTCCTCTAACACTTCTGTGAGGAGCTTTAAGATCCTTCCAAGCTAGCAGAGAAGGATAACTTATCGAGCAGCTTCTGGCTCTGCTGCAGGACCTCACCCACTTTGATATGCCCGAAATGCCTCCGCTTTGAGGCAGCCAGGAGGCATCGAGTCAGCTGCACAACCCCAGCTGGAGGTGCAGCATCATTACGCTCATTTCTGCTGCTGGTATCCTCAGACTCACTCTGTTGGTCTCATTTGCATTGCTCCACTGACTTGGAGTAATGCAAAGCTGGATAAAAATAATTTTTTGAATTGAAAAGCGACGTACTTTTGCTGCTTCCTTCTTTGTTTTGCTCTTATTTATTAGTCCAACATTTATTGTAAGAAAGTCCCGACCTGTGAAGCTCTAAGCTGTCTCTTCTGTTTCATGCAGGATCTTCAGTCTTTACCCGCTGCGCTTCCTGTCCAGTAAACTGTCCACATGTGTCCAGATCAGCTACAGGACCGAACACACGAGGACGCTGAGCTCGCCCAAACCAGCCGTCGAGCATAAGCAGTTCATGAGGTGGGCGTGCGGTGAAGAAATGGAGCTTCACCTGGTTTGTACTGAAACTGTTGCTGAAACCGAGCCGACTGTAACGCCGCGTCTCCGCTTTGGTGTCTGTCGGCAGGAAAGGCAACATCCTGGTGTCGTTCCTGGTGGACGTGGGGCTCGGTGTCCTGCTCATGTCGTGGCTCTACAGAGACGACCACATCGCCACGCTGGCTAACATGCTGATGCCTGCAGCTGATGTAAGTTATTGCTCTGTGGAGATTTTTGCTGTGTGCAAGTGTGAGGGACCAAACTTCAGGAGCTGAATGAAGGTCCCTGATTCGCAGACTGGTCTTTGTTTTACAGGGTCATGGTCGTGTCTTTGATGTAGAATCACCATCATGACATATGAGCTTGGTTTTGTTTTTGCAGTTCACTTTTGGAAAAAGCAGCTCTGCATGATCCATGTGTACCTCACGCTGGCCTTCACGCAGCCCTCCTGTCTCACACAAGCTGTTTTAGTTCCTGTCTCTTTAAAACACCAACTTTATTTTGATTGGCCGACTTCCAGAAGCCTGCTGAGGGGCACAGCCCGATGACCTGTGCTGCCAGCAAGAGACGATCGAAGGAGCAAAATCAGACATTACTGCTGCTTCATCCAGGAGACGAGAAGCAGTTTCGAGGATGCTGCGCGCCGGAAAAACGTGAAAAAGTTTAGCTTTAATAATTTCAGCTCGTTGCTTTATAGAAACTCCGTAGACGTAGTTCAGCTTCAGGTTTGAAAACAAAAACAGTCTCTTGATAAGTGAACAAATGATGCTCAGTTTGGATCATGTTGTGGAAACAGCCTGAAGGTACAAAAACTCTTCATGTTATAAGTTTAGAAACTTCAGCGCCCTGCGCAGCGCCGACACGCCTCATTAAGTCGCTAATAACCGGCTGGATTTGGCGTAATTTCAGCTTCTGTTCTTCTGTCATTAAACTCCTGCGGTTCCTCCTCAGCATGTGGCTAAAGAGCTGGAGCAGCTGCTGCAGTGGCTGATGGGAGCTCCAGCCGGGCTGAAGATGAACCGGGCCCTGGACCAGGTTCTGGGCCGCTTCTTCCTGTACCACATACACCTGTGGATCAGTGAGTGTCAGGTTCTCTGCAGTGTTGAGATTTCCTTTAATTTAAATCTTTTTCACTCTAAAGTGACACAGAAGCTTGTGCTGACTCTCACTGTGATACTTGGTCTCTCCATCCAGGCTACATCCACCTGATGTCTCCATTCATCGAGGGGATCCTGTGGTACGGAGGTCTGTCGGCCTGCCTCGGCCTGACCTTTGCCCTCTCGCTGCTGTCAGACATGGTGGCCCTGCTCACCTTCCACATCTACTGCTTCTACGTCTACGGAGCCAGGTATGTCTCAGAAACGCCCAGCTTTTACTCCGCTATGAAGGAAAGCTCATTCTGATCGGTAAAGGCAACAAGGCCTGGAGCATGAGGCCGACAGATGTGCGCAGCATCTGTGTGAAGGTGAAGCTGCTGATTTCTTCAAGCTGTGAGGAGAGAATGAGGTTGTGGGTGGAAA
The DNA here is from genome assembly GCF_056152115.1 of Neolamprologus brichardi. Taxonomy (NCBI): domain Eukaryota; kingdom Metazoa; phylum Chordata; class Actinopteri; order Cichliformes; family Cichlidae; genus Neolamprologus; species Neolamprologus brichardi. The sequence continues at coordinate 24,344,020 of NC_142107.1, forward strand.
CGAGTGTCAGGGTTAGAGAGCGAGGATGGTGAGGAAGTGAAACTGATGCTCCTGGTGTTAATGGGAGGAAGCCCTGGGACAGACGCAGGACTCTCCGGAGAGATTAGTCTTCTCTGCTGGTTTGAGGATGAGGATGAGGATGAGGATGAGGATGGACCTGGATGAGACTGTTTAGGACTTGTTTTAGTTTTCATCTCACCACATTATTGAATAAGCACGTGGTAAAGCTTTGTGAGAGCAGGTACTTCTGATAACCTGCAGGGGGCAGTGCTTTCAAATCTTTTCCTTCCTCTGTGCATCTAGAAAAAAACTGAGAATGATCTAGAAACTAGAATTTATTAATAATGAAATAATCGCCTTTATGACTGGACTGAGGTGATGGAGGCCAAATTGGTGGGTTTTAAGATCATTTTTGGGACGTTTGCTGAAAGCAGTTCATTCAAAAAGAAACGATTTAAAATCTTACACATAAAAACTTTTACACAGGCGGTAAATTTACTATAAAATAGCTTTTGGACAATAGTGAAAACTGGAAGATGAAGATGAGAGCATCATAATTCATTTCTGCAGCCACTCACAAAAGAACCAAATCTGACTTGCAGGATGTTTTGTTTGACGTCACGGTTACATAACAGGGTTGGACATTTGGAAGCTGGTGCACGCTCTGCTCTGCAGGCCTGTTTGCTTTAGATGTTCTGCTGAACAGAGTCATTGTTGACTGTGAGAAGATGGTGAAGATCCAGAGGAGGGTCCAAACCACGAGAGAGATGAATGGTAAATGGCCTGTATTTGTACAGCGCTTTTACTAGTCCCCTCTAGGGAGGACAAAGCGCTTTACACACCCAGTCATCCACCCATTCACACACACATTCACACACTGATGGAGGCAGCTACAGTTGTAGCCACAGCTGCTCTGGGGCGCACTGACAGAAGCGAGGCTGCCATATCGCGCCATCGGCCCCTCTGACCATCACCAGTAGGCAACAGGTGAAGTGTCTTGCCCAAGGACACAACGACCGAGACTGTCCGAGCCGGGGCTCGAACCGGCAACCTTCCGATTACAAGGCGAACTCCCAACTCTTGAGCCACGATCGCCCGTGAAGGTGAAACGTGACCCTTCAGTACGAACGTGCCATCAGAAATGGACTCAATAGAAGAGCGGCCGTTAAGGAGACTTTGCCAAGGAAAACTGTGAGGAAAGGCTGAAAATCTGTGACGGGGCATCAGTGATGGACATGTGGCTGCAGGTGAACCAGCGGTGTCAACGATTATGAACTGACAGTGACCTGTGGGACACCATCAGTCGTGGATCAGCCTCCTCAGAGCCGGACCTCAGATTTACCGAAGCAGCGTGAGCTCGTCCTGACAGAGAACAGAACGAGAGGCAGAAACATCCAAAGGGCTTTGAACGTCCTTCACGAATGCTGGAGAACTATTCCTGAGGATACTCCTCAGAGTTCAGGCTGTGATGAAGATTAAAGGTGGTCATAATAATAAATATTAATTATTCTGTTTAATTTTCTACTGGATTTCTTTGCGTTTGCACACGTTTCAGTTCATCCCTGCAACTGTTTCACATTTTACTAACACATATAAAGAAATGAGGGTGCCTTAAGATGTTTGCACAACACTTTGATGCAAAATATTCTAATATAATCAATTAATTGGTTTTCAGATGAATTTATTGTCTTTGAACAAAGTACAATGAAAGGAAGCGAGAATAAGGAATACAAACGTATTAAAATATGAATATATAAATATATATATACAGCAGAGAAGAACAAAGGAAAGTTAAATGAATTATCAGGGACGAGTTCGTGGTTGTGTTGGTGCTTATCAGGCAGCGGTGCCTCCAAACGTCCTCCAGGATGGGTGGGGGGAACCTGGTGATGGTTTCTGTGGTGCTGATGGAGCAGCAGTGGGAGGACGGGCGGTTTTTGTTTGAGAACCCTGAAGAAGTAGAGCCTCTGCTGGGCCTTCTTCATGTGTGAGGGTGCTGAGGGCCCCTTCCGTGCAGGATCACGCATGGATCAGATTTAGGACATTCTTACTTTCATGATGAGTTTTTTGGTTCTGGAAGATTTTAGGGTCAAGGTAAATTCGAGGCACCACCCTGGCAGCCTTTATTTAGCACGTCTTACCATTTAAAAGTGACAGCATGCTTGCATCCCTGTGACAGCACACTGCAGATGAACCGATGACGCTGTCATACGTCCTAACTAAGCAAACATCTGGTTTGGAGATGACTCATGTTTACAATATTTTGTGCACACGCGTGTAAAACTGAAACTTGTGCAGCAGGAAATGTTGCTGCCTTCAGTAGGTTAGTCAGTAACTGCAGAGCGTCACAGGACTGATGAGTATTTCTTCTTCATCTTTAACCTGAAGACGTGTTCAGCTGCAGAAACGACCTCGCTGCTAAATCCCGTTTGAGGATTCAAAGATGAGCTCGATGACATTTAAATCTTCATTTTCTTAAATCTCGGTTCAGTCAGCTCTCAGGTCCACTCGCGTGCTTTGGCTTTAACAGGAGAAACTGTTAGTGTGCCGTGTGGTGTGGCGGGAGTCTGAGTGCTGTCGTGAAGATTGACTAAATTATGTATTTGCTCTAAAGATAGCAGTGCCTCGCCCCGTGGTGCTCAGTAAATTACCCATTTTCCTCCTCACATATTTCTGCTCCGCCGGCTCTTCGCTTTGAGAGCTTTTTGTCTGAGTTTTTTCTCTTATTATTAAATCTGCGCCCGGCTCTAAAAATATCTCCTGCCGTGAACACAGCTCGGCTCTGCAGAGGATAAAAGCTGAAGAAGCTTCGCTGTGCTTCAAACGGAAAGCTTCTGTCTCTCTTAGTCGTTATCAGACAGGCTGAGTGTGTCATTAACGACTGCTCCTATTACAGCTCGTCGTGCTTTTTCTGTGACTACACTTGAAATGATTTGTCATAAAGCTGGTGGTTTACCAGCTGAACAGGCCTCTGCAGAGCTGTCAGATATCTACCTGTTCCTTTTAAGCAGTCGCTCATCACCTGTTTGTCTGTCAGGCTGTACTGTCTGAAGATCTATGGGCTCTCGTCGCTCTGGAGGCTCTTCAGAGGGAAGAAGTGGAACGTCCTGCGGCAGAGAGTGGACTCCTGCTCCTACGACGTGGACCAGGTAACCCACAAACACCTGTGAGAATAAACAGGTAGAGATCCATGAATTTAACATCTAGAGTCTCTACAAATGTAGATAAGAGTCAAATCTTATTTAAAAACTGCTAAAAAAAAATGGTACATTTATCCCAAAATGAGGATTCGGAAGCTTTTTTCCTCACTACATGTATATCTGAGCACCACTGATATCAGTTTGATTTATATAGCTCCATTTCACAACAACACTTTAGAAGATAAAGAACCTTAAATATCGGTGAGAAGACGCCGTTAATCAGACTGTGAGAGGCTCTTGGCGAGGGCGGGGAGGAAAAACTCCCTTTTAACAGGAAGAACCTCGAGCAGAACCAGGATCAGGGAGGCAAAGAAATCAAAGAAAGATGTTTGTTACGTGTCGAGAACGGTGAATGCATCGTCCTCCACTCAGCTTTAGGAGCTGTGAATGAGCTCTGCAGCATGATTGGCTCATATGGTTCCAGGCTCAGCTGCTGATTGGCTCTTTCATAGATTTCTACTGAGCAGTCTGTAAATGTTGTGTCTTTGGGAGCATCACATCTGGGTTTCTTGCACTTATTCCTGGTTTTGCCTGTTCTGTGCTCGACTCTGGTTGGTGTAAAATGTTCTGAATAAACAAACGTAATTTGATTTATTTGGTTGCGCATTAATTTCCTGCTGGGAGGAGGAGACACGCCCCCTTTTTAGAGGGACGTTGGTCAGCGATTGGATGCTGAGACTGATCTGAAGCCTCATCACAGGAGCTTTAAACCCAAACTAACTCAAGAGCTTTAATACCAAGATTTTTACATTTATTTAAAAAATGAATTATCACGAGGAAGAGGAGGCATCGAGAGCCTCAGACTCTCACCAGAATCTTCATCAGTTCTTAGAGTGTTGTTGTGTTTGTGCTTCTTCCAGCTCTTCATCGGGACACTGCTCTTCACCATCCTGCTGTTCCTGCTGCCCACCACCGCCCTCTACTACCTGGTCTTCACTCTGGTACGCCTTCGCTTCACCTACCGCCTACTGGTGATGGTCAGAGGGGCCGATGGCGCGATATGGCAGCCTCGCCTCTGTCAGTCTGCCCCAGGGCAGCTGTGGCTACAACTGTAGCTGCTCCACCAGTGGTGCTTTGAGTGTCTGAAAAGCGCTATATAAATGCAATCCATCATCATTATTATTATCATTATTAAAATCTAAAAACTTTTTGAAGTCAGTTTCCTGAAAATAAGACAGCCGAGATCAGAGCTGTCAAGCTCGGTTTCATAAAAACAGACACGGTTTATGTTTGAATGTAATTAAAATGTGTCTCATCAGTCTTTTCGTTGCTATTTTATCACACAGTCTGTCAAAAAATGTTTATTAGACTTTTATAACATTTAGTCGAGTCAAATCATGCTGAATACTTCTGATAAATTGTGATTTCAGTTCAGTTTTTTAAAAAGTCTTTAAAGCAGCATAATACTGTGGAGCCAAAAACAAGTGATTGTTTGTGTTTTTCATTGATTTTCATGGACTTTTTGTTTCAGCTTCCTGTGAAATGAAAGTGTGATGCTCACCTGTGAACTGGGAACGCATCCAAAATATTAATTACCAGATGAAAGTCGTCTCTTTCATCCCGTCTGACGAGTCTGTGCTCAGATTCCCCCCCCAAAAAAAAACCTGCAGTAGGGTGCGTTTGTTTTTGACTCCTGGGTCTCGTTGTGTCGTGCAGCTCCGGCTCGTGGTGGTGCTGTTCCAGGGCGTCCTCCACCTCAGCGTGGACTTCATCAACTCCTTCCCGCTGTTTGCCGTGGGCCTCCGCGTCTTCAGACCCTACAGACTGGCAGGTACGCTTTACTGAAACGCCTTTAAATAACTGCGTGGGGGAGGTGTGCAGGTTTTCATCGTGAGGCTTTGTGCACGTTTTCAGAAGGCGTAAAGTTCCAGGTGCTGTGTGAGGAGCCGGGCACCGCCCTTCACCTGCTGATGGAGGTAAGAGGTCACACAGGTCTTCGTTGTCTCACCACGCAGATTTAAACATGGAGGCACCTCATTGGCTGCTACAAGGAAGCCTCGTCGTGTTCGAATCATCACAGCTGGATGAAATTTACATGATCATCCAGCTGTTTGCTTGTTTTAAATGCTAAATACTTAGTTTGTTACATTTGATGCCAAAACATTTTGCTTGACTGCACAGAAACTTTATTATTGGTCACATTAAAAATTCACCCAAAGGCTCCAGCAGGACACAATCTAGTAAAACTTCAGGTAAACTACTGACTTCCTCTAAAAACAGGAAGAGGAAGACGGGGCTATAAACACACATGACAGGTGAGAACAATCTGGGCGAGGCGGACGATCAAAAAAAAAAAAAAAAAAAGGAAGTAAAATTAACACAAGACACTGAAAGAAAAATGTAAAACAGGAAATAACCATAAGCCAGCCAACACTGGAGAAAACTCTGACATGATGGAGCTGCAGAGGGAAGCAGAAAAGGGTGGAGGCCGGACCTCGCTGGAGGGCGAGCAGCAGCAGAGCCTGACGGATGGTCCTGAGGAGACGTCTGACAGGTTTGGTGCAGGAACAGATGCTGAGGTCACAGCTGGTGGTCGAGGAACAGGAAAACTCAGACTTGGCACGCCGCTGTGGTCCAGGAACTCAGGAGGGGAAATATCAGATGAAGCTCAATAAAAAATAAAAGAACCAAAAACTTAAAGACTTCAACACTTAGTAAATAAAACTGACACTTAATGAGACGGTTTACGTGTTTTTATCTGCTGTAAAGTTTAACGTGGGACCGACTCACTGCTGGCGCCTCTAGTGGACTTTATAGGAAATGCAGGTGTATTTGTTTTTTTATTTGTACCTGACTTCCTACTGCAGCGTGCTAATAATGTGTCATCAGTGTGTGCTCCTCCTGACAGTAAGCCATTATTTTGATGCTTTCTTCCTCAGATAAACCCTCTGAAGTGCAGCACTGTGGTGCAGCTGTACCGCACCCCGACATACAGCTGCTACCCCAGAGACTCGTGGGCCGCTCTGGTCAAGAAGCTGTTTGTCGGGGAGCTGATTTATCCCTGGAGACACAAAAGCACCAAGGTTGACTGAGAGAGAGGCAGAAACGCGATGGAGGAAGAGGAGAGACGAGGGAGCGGAGGAAAGGGAAGAAACTGAATAAATAAAGAGATGGAAACGGACAGGAAACGGACAGACGACCTTCGGGAGATGCTTTTATATTTGATGGGAAGAGCGTCACAGAGAACATCGCCTGAAGCTGCCGAGTCATCGCGTCTACAGCTTTCTGCTCAGCCTGAAGGTGGATGATGAATATTTGAGCTCACGCGGATACCAGAAACAGGACAACCAGCAAATAGTCACGTCCTGCTGGTGTTGGTTTAAGAGCTGTGGGCATAAAAACACAGAGGAAGCTCTTTCACTCTTCCAGAGTAAAATTCAACTAAACTGATCGTTTCTTTGACTTTACAGATTTACATTTTTATTTGTCGTTATAAAAGACTTTATGTTTAAGGAAGAACAACAAAACTGGACCAAAACCACTCCTGTACGAGCTGTGATCAACCATAAAAAGTAACAAACACACGTCTGATTCTCTGTTTGATTTTTATACAGTCATTTAAAATAAAGTACCCCCTCCAAACTGTAGAACCACTTTAGAAGAAACTAAACTTGAAGAAACTTAAATGAAAGGTGTTCTTTCATCAGTCTCACGTCACTGTGGAGGACCTTTGGACAGACGTGTGCCACAGCTGCTCTGGTTAATCCACCAGCAAGCACCAAGTCTTCAATCAAAGTCATGTTTTTAATGAGAAAATATAAATATTGTTTTCTTGTGTTTATGGTGAGTGGTACATTTGTAAAGCACCTTGAAGGAGCTTTTTAAGAATGACCCGATCTTGTTGTTTTGTGTTAACGTGAGTAAAACTGTGGAGCCGTAAACTGTTCGCCTTCAGTGCCGACACACAAACTCGATCAAATGACTCTTTATATTAACCAACTGCACTGAATGTGTTAATAGCTGGAATCTTTAATCCTTAAATAATTGTAACCAGAAATAATGTTTTTTTTTTATTTTAATGTCTTTACATGTCTGTTTTTAACCTGAGAGAGATTTAGTCTAAATGAAATAATGAATGTTCTTCTTCCACTCACTGATTCTGCACGTCTGTTACAGCCGTGAAGTCTGATTTTTGTCGTTCATTTTAAATGTAATGTGCCTGTTTTGTTATGTCTGATCAAACCTTTTGACTAAATTCAGCTTTTCATTAAACATTGGGGAAAATCCAGGATTCTGAGCATGTTCTTCCTCCTCTGGTGTTCACGCTGAGTCAGCTGGAACATCACAACATATTTTTATTGTTTTCAAACAATAAACAATGGAAGGTTTAGAAAAATAAGGTGACACAAATTATTATATCATTACATACAGTATATATGAGTGGCAACCAAACAGCAGAGAGACTTTATACTAATGAATGTTAATTCAGCTGACATCGTTAATGTGGCACATACTGATGATGTCATCACTGCTGCTGTCTTTGTGCTTAAATACATCGTGGGAAAAAAAGACTGAGTTTTTTTTAAATGTTATTTCCATTACGACAATTATGCTGAAGTTTGACGTGGATACACACATGCTGATTATTTTCTATCAGGTCCTCGAAATTTCTTCTTATTGTATTTTGAACATGTAAAAATAATAGAACACAAAGAGGAAAAAAAGCACAAACGCAATTAATAATGATGATGATGCTAATGATGATAAGCATAATAATAATAACATTCAAAAAGAAGTAAGAAGAAGCATTAGCTTAATTAATCATGTCCCTTTTCACTTTTTCTTCCTGTGTATTCCACATCATATCATAAATACTAGCTTACAATTTGCATTTGGTTTTAGAACCCCACTAACATGCAGTGTTGGGGAGTAACAGAATACATGTACCGCCGTTACGTATTTAAAATACAAAATATGAGTAACTGTATTCCGTTACAGTTACCGTTTAAAAAGGTGGTATTTAGAATACAGTTACTTTGTTGAAATAAATGGATTACACGGCGGTACTTCCCTGTTTCATATTGTGGCGGGTCAGGACTGTTTGGGTTTTGTTTGACAGCTACGTTCTGTTGTTCCAGGCGGCAGCGTTACGGTTGCCATGGTTACAGGGTGACGCTCTCTCTCTGCGTGTTTTCTGGGTGAGAGAGGCCTTTTTGTTGTTGTTGTGCTAAGCTAGCAGGCAGAATGCTACAGGTATAGCTCTAAAGAATGTAGCATCATGGGCAGTGTAGTCCGTGCTGCAGGGAGAATGGACTGTCATACCCGTTATGTGTCTGTGAGCGAGGGAGGGAGAAAAAGGAAAAGTACGAGCTGTCATCGAGCAGAAACGGGAGCTGGAAGCATGTAAATATAATAATAACCACTGCAGCCAAGAAGAGAGCCTGATGAGCCCAGCTGTAAGTAAGCTATTAAGACTCGACTGTACACCGTGTTCGTGTTTTCCTCCAAAAACAATAAGTTCTGTTGGAGCAGCCTTTCAACGCCTCTCTCTGTCTCTGCTAGCAAAGTTGACCCAGACAACAAAGTAAAGCTAGTTTTCAGCTACGAGCCGACACAGAACCCACCGTATTAGCCAGAGGTCCCTTTACTATGGTTCGGAGCCGCGGACCTTCAGTAACAGTAATAAATCACAGCAATAGTACATTCATGTAGTTGTAAACAGCATGATAATATATTAAGTAATCCAAAGTATTCAGAATACGTTACTCTCATTGAGTAACGTAACGGAATACGTTACAGAATACATTTAGGGGCATGTAATCTGTAATCTGTAATGGAATACATTTTAAAAGTAACCTTCCCAACACTGCTAACATGCCAATAGTTATACATATTTACAGATATATATACATATACAGACTTATACACACATCCTTGTGCTTTACAAAAATCATATTTTTCAACCACTTTTTAAGCAGAGTGATTCTGGGACGTTGCTTCGGTGCATCACTCAGCGTGTTTCACAGCCTCAGTTCACACACAGAGGAAAAAACCTTTCTGCTGTTGCACAGATACAGGGATGTCTCAAATGTAGAATATTGGGTTTGTATCCAGTATTATGCATTATCATTATGATGTTCGTTTTGTAAACTTTGGCCCCATTAGAGTAAACAAGCATGATAAAGCAGGGTATCCTGTAGCATTTATGGGGGAAAATACACTGTAAATGACCATAAGCTTTTCAGAATAAAAGCACAGCTGTTGAAGACGCATAAAAGACTGTTCAGTCAGTGTTTATTTCCACTGCATGAAAAGTATAAATATGATCCATCCCAGATGTAAATACACTTTAATCTCTATTTTATCTTAGATTGCCTCATTCAAGCTGTTGCTGCCAGAACACTTCATTAATTGTGCGTGTAGGTGTTCTTCCTCAGGAGGCTGAGGCGAGAGATGAGTCATGGTGCTATAAAAACAGGCCTGACACACATAATCAAACACACTCTCAGCCCACTACTGTACATCACATTTCATAATATTATTCCTACCGTGGTTACACAACATGAATTATATTCTGGGAAATGGTCCAAATGTATTTTGCTCCCCTACGACAGTGAAAACTGAAAAATGATCAGTAACAGGGCAGATTATGACACTCTCCACAAACATTTCCCTTTCAGTTGTTATTGTTTTAGATACTCTTTGTTTATAGGAAATTTAAAAAACTGCATGTTTTATGAACAGTCCAGCATTTTAATCTGAGTTTAGCCTGTTTTGTCCGACCATAATCAGAGATTAAACTGAGCTGATTGTCTTTTTTCATACAGACTGCGAGAAGGCAAACGGGATTTCCCCAAATCCCCCCATAAAAATGATCTTACTCAAAATACGGAGGCCCTAAAGTGCCAATCAAATACCTAATGAATAAAAAAAACAGAAAAGGATGTGAATTTTGGTGCATAAACCCAGCAACACATGATGGTGGCAGAATTACAACACATGTTATTAAATGCAGCAAGATGAACATTAACTATAAGTTACTGCATTAATTTTCCTATTTATTTACTTTGGTGTTTTTCTATTTGACCCCATTCATTTATTTGATTTTCTATTCTAAGTAACAAAACACAATAAATACACAATAAATAATATAATACTTTAAATATCTAGTGGTAGTGTCTGTTCTTATCAGACACATTTCACTGTGTGTTGTACTTGTATGACTTTGCATGTGACAAATAAAGAATCTTGAATCTATATAATATTCCACCTTCCACTTAGTAAAAAAAATTACTTTCTGTTAAAAATATCTTATATATCTTCTCTTTATAATTTTGCTGAACTGAATAAACAAAGGAATAAGTGGTGGAATGAAGAGAAAATATTAATACATAAATAAATAAGTGGTATGGTGTTATTTATGCATTCATATATTTGTTTATATCATTTTTTACTCTTTAACCTAATTTCGTTCATATTCATTTTCCTATCGATTTATTTTTCATACTGCAGTCTGCCCGCACTGAAAAGAATACAGAAGTATAGCGTTTATGCTTGTATTTATTTCTCGTCCTTCTTTCCCCTCTGCTTGTTTCCTCGGTTATTTTTCTGTTTTTCTCACTGACGGGGCGCAGCTTTGATTTGATCCAGTTTATCCCACGTGATGAGAATTTTCTGCCTTTGTTCTGTTTACACTCGCAGAGAAATGAATCATCTTTGTTGTGCACATTCTCCCTCAGCGCCATCTGCGCGGCGTTGACAGCACGCTTTGATGGGTATTTCCATTGTCCAATGGAAGCCGCGGCTCGTGTCGGCGCGGACCCAATGGGCGGGGCGATGTTGTAGGTGGGCGGGGACAGCAGAGAGCACGGATCTGTCAGCGCTGAACTCGGTCAGTCGTCGCTGTATCCGCCGAGCAGCACTGAGGGGCTTCATGTGTGGTTATGACTGAGGATAATGGAGAAAAATGGAAACAGCACGGACTGAGATCACTCACAGAGATTTGGACTGGACGTAGATGCTCCGCGGCCTTTTGATTTCGCCACAGATGTGGGAATTTTCTGGATTACAGTGAAGTTACTGGAATCTTTGTCATCTCGGTTTGAAGAAAGCAATCCAGGCGGCCTGAAATCACTCAGACTCCAGCTGAAGCCCAGCCGCGGTTAGCTGCCTGTTACAAAGCAATATCGTTGTTTTATTCTGTAGAAAGTTATTCAATAAGCTAAACCTGTGCATGGCTAAAATTAGCGCGTTGGTGTCGTTACATGATTACTGTTTTAGCAGTCTGGCATAGCAGCAGCAGGGATAATAGCTAAGCTAGCTAGCGGGGCTGGGGCTAGCCTGTTGTTAGCCGGAAAGCTGCGCTGAAATGACAACAAAAAGACACCCTCCAGGTTTGGGAGTTTGATGTGTCACAAAAAAGATCTGCTTTAAAAATAAGCAACAGCTGCTAGACTTAGTTTAAAGTAAGTGCAGACAGTAATCATATTTTCTTGCAACTACAACAATCATCCCACAGCTGCAGTTACACTTTAAATATGTGCTTTAATCTTTAATCTCGCAAAGAAAAGTCTTTTGTTCTTTTTTTAACATAATTTTAAGTTGTCAGTGCCAGTTTTTCCTCCCTCCCAAAACTATTATTGCTCTTATCTTTAACAATGTTTTACTTTCCACAACCACATTTTTGGCAGCCAAACAGGACATTCCTCTGAGACTGTGACCCCCTTTTTCCTATTTTTTTCTTTGCCTGAAATTAAACTACCTACAGTTTAGAAGACTGTTAACAGGCAAAACAAAGACTCCCAGACCCGCATGCGGGACATTCATGGCATAACAGACTTTGTATCAGGGAATAGCAACGCGTAAGGGTGCTGTTTGGTTTCCCCTTCAGCTTCTTGGAGACTACTCCCTCGACCTCCATGTGAGACAGGATGGGCAGCCAGGGCAGCCCAGTGAAAAGCTACGACTACCTGCTGAAGTTCCTCCTGGTAGGAGACAGCGACGTGGGCAAAGGCGAGATCCTGGACAGCCTGCAGGATGGATCTGCAGAGTCCCCTTACGCTTACAGTAGTGGTGAGTCACTCCCACCTCAGCTGATCGGGCTCCTGCTGGCTCATCACTGAAGTCCTGAACATACAAGCTGCGCACGCCGCCACCGCTGCTGCTGTGGAGAGCGTACAATGACACATTCACATACACAGAACTTCACAACACAGCAGTGAGTCAGGCGGTCATGGATGTGTGTGTGCATTGTTGTTGCACATAGTGGATAAACAATGCTTTCTCTGATGTCAGTGTAAAAACAGGTTATTATTCAGTGAGCGTAGTTCCTCTTCTTATTCCTAAACACCTTCAGCGGCGGCCAACTGTGGGGGGAAAAACAGAGCCGGCCGTGTTTTAGTTTAACAACATCAGCTGTTTTTGAGCTGCTATGGAGGTCAGAAGGTCTCACCTTCAGTGTAGGAGTTCAGTGAGGTGTAACTGAAATAAATGTCTCTCTAATAGATCTCTGATCAACTAACTGCAGCTCCAGAAGTGTGAAACAGACTAAACACGAAAACATTTTTATGACTCATTCATCACCAATAGCATACATGCAAATTCCCGACACAGTGGGGAGCATTTTCAGCTGGAACTTTGCTGCACAGCTTCATCCGATGGCATTAGTAAAATATAACTGAGCAGGTTTCGTGTATAAAATGTATGTATAGAGCATACTGTCAGACGAGTCGGTGGAAGCCAGGAGTCTTTAACCAGAAACTCACAGAATGTAACCTGGGATGAAGTTAAGGTCATGACAGTGGCGCCTGTTATACTCACCTTTTTCATCCTTGTCACTGCCACAAGGCACACTTTGGTGTCATTTTGGCCATTCGTGCACCTTTTATGTTTTGTACCGTTCGACACATGCTTCATGTGGTGAAGACAGGCATGTTTACAAGTGTGGGTTTTTTTTTAAACTGTGACTTTAATCATATTTAATAACAGAAGCACGGATCATGCTGAGGTGGATGTTGCAATAGACGAGACTTTTTTTGGGGGGGAAACTGATTTCTTTGCAACTGGTTTCGACTTCTTCTACGTATAGCAGCAGTGATGTCAAGGTTTTGTCTGAGTGGCAATGATCAAGAGAATAGTGCAGCTAGAGCAGGGCGATATGGCCAAAATTATATATCACGATATATATTTGAAAATTTGTGATAACGATATAACTGACGATATAATTGATGCGAGACAAAATACAACTTTACTAGTGCAAAAAAACATCCATTTATTTTCACCTAAACAAGCAGCTGTTTTTTATGTGCATTAAAGCTATATAAAAATTTAACAGTGCAAATGCAAATTCTTTGCTGACAGTTTAACCAAAAGGCATTTCTAGTAGAAATGTGCTGACATATCCTGAGCATAACCATGTATAATATCCACTGAAGTTAAAAAGAGGAGCTTTGCAACATTAAACTGCAGTGTGCCAAATAAAAAAGTCAAATACGTATTTTTCGGACCATAAGGTGCACGAGATTATAAGACACATTAAGCGAAACAAAGCAGTCAGATAAATCAAACTTTATTCAACTCATTCGTCCTGCTTCCCCCACTTCTGTACCATTGATTCATTAATGCTGTATTCTATCACAGCTGCTCTGTTCCCATGTTGTTGCAGTATATTAATGACTAACCTCGTATTGTGGATGGATTATCTCAGTTGTTCTCCTGACTGAAGTTTGGTCCGTTTACAGCATCCTGCCATGCGATTACATTTGTCTCTAACCATCGGGAACCTTCACGTTAACTTTTATCGAGTGGAAAAAAGTTAGCGTTCATCCTCCAGCTTCAGTTTATGTTATGCTAACATAGCTGTGTTGCTAGCGATCATGTAGCACATCATTGTATACCAGCTAGCCCAACTTCAATAACCCTACAAACGTCACTGCTGTTTAGTTTTCTGTCTTCATTTATGTTGGAAGCGATAGCAGAGCTGTACGTTTAAATTTTTTCAGAAATCTCTCAGTCAGAATATGCTATATCATGTTTAGCTAACTAGCGAAACTAGCGAGCTAACTTCCGCTAACGTCTAACTCCGTTAAATGTAATAAATTCTGTTTTCATGGATGCATGGATGTTAAACTTAATAGTTACACCTGGTAAAGCAGCAACGCTGATCATTTTATTGAAGATGAAAGAATTTAGACCGTTTTTAACTCTCAGTGATGCTGCAGTGTTCATTTGACTTTGGGACCTGAATCAGACGGTGACCGTGCGCGTGCCTGGCTGTTATTTGTAGCCACGCAGACTTTTACCAACTATTCACGTGACCCAACCGGTGGTCTTTAAGAAGTATAGCGGGAAGGAGCGCTCAGCTGTCGGGTCTCCAGCTGTCCGTCTGTAATCAAGGTATTATACTTTTTGTGGACATGGTCAGCTGAGGGCTGAGCAGTCATTCCTGTTATCCTTATTTGAAGAGCGCCACCTGGGGCGTATGCATAGTTGGTGCACTGATCCAATTTATTCTGTTTCCGATGCCAGTGGCTTTGCTTCAGTATCTGCAGACACCAATTCAATACCAGGGTACATTCAGTAAGCTGGTATTTCACAGTCAGAAGAAGAAGAAAATGGGAGTCATGTTTTTGTCATTAGAGTCAACTTGATGTTTATTAATGAAATAAATGATAACAAGTAAAGTGAAAAATGCACTCATCTCAGTGTGAGAGTATCCCTGTTGTTATTTTTGGCCTCATTAGTTTCACTGCTCTGTCTCACTGCGAGTGCACCTCCTCGCACACAGAGTGGAGCAGATGGTGACTGGAGGAGTAAACTAGTACGAATCCAGCTGACGACAGCGTGTTCTGTTAATATAGGTGCTATAAAAGCTTTAAACCACCTTTAAAAAAAAGTGACAAACTTTTACATTTAAAAAATCACGACCATCAAAATGCTTTAAAGCTTCAGATGGAAACGAACATTAATTATGACTAATTACCCGGTGAGAGTGAGTCTGTGTCAGTCTGTTAGCTTCAACTTTTCATTTACCTTCCAGTTCTTTGTTCCTCGCACTAAACCCGCCGTCACTTTAGAAGATAAGGAGGAAGAGAATGAGCCGGCCTGCAAGCAGCAGCGGTGATGCTGTCAAGTGAGCCAGTCCATCATAATAACAACACAATGGAGGGCTGAGCTTGGTCGAGTCCTTGGGGGATTTTTCATTGTTGTGCACTGAAATAAGAAAGGTTTAAGAGCCTCATTTGTCTAACTGATGCACTGAGATGTCTTTTCAGCTTATTTTAATTGTCTTCTCTGCTAAAGCCTGCTGTTATCAGATGGCTGCCATGAAGCATATCTCAGATCAGGGGAAATTATTTGAAATCCTCTTAGAAATTATTAATGCACAGCAGCTGTGCCGCTAACTAGAACTAACGTCAGCCATGTTTTGCTTCTCTTTATCGCCTCAAAGTGAAATCATTTTAAAATGTCGTTAATTACCCGACACGGCTCGAGCCTGCAAAGCAGACTCTGAGACCGTGTTCCAGCAGTCTGATCATCAGGTTAACTCGTCTCGCTGCTTCTGAGGCTCCTAACCGCTGGAACAGCCTCCTCCTTCTGGCTTAAACGCAGTTCTTCCAGCATCACTGGGATATAGTTCAAAGAAATTAGACTAATGACATCCAGAATAAAAAGATTTACTTCATTTATGCCCAGATGTTTGGAAATTCCCAGATCTGGTTTTAATGTGCTCGTCACTGTTGTGACCTTCTGTCTTCTGCTTTGTTTAAACTAGAATAAGTTTAAAAAAAGGTTAAACCCTAATTCCTTATTATTCCTTGTTATCATTCAGTTCATAAGGATTGTTTGTAGAGACCCTCGGCATGAACACATGCATAGATTTGTGAACTCCAGTTACCCTCACCAGAGAAGAAGGTTGAGGTATGGATGAAACGTGGGTTTAAGTGTTCGATCTGTAATCGGTCTGATAATGAAAACAGTCGCCGTCTTCTCGTGCATCGCAGACACGTCTTTGTATCTTCTGTGCCGTTGATGGACGTCTGATTTGTGATCGATAAAGCACACAAACTAATGACAGAGCAGGAAATGTGACAGACCGGTCTATCCAGCTGGCACCCCCAAACCCGACAGCCAGCTAATCACAGCCTGAGGACAGCGTTATCCAATCAAAATCTGTCCTTCTGTCCTGATTTTCCCTTCTGAAATATTCAGGGTCCTCGCAGGCACTCTAGCCTGCCTTTGCCAGAGGGATGGAAATCAATAGCGGCGCTTCCGTCGGCACAAACATCCCCATCGAAGCTGCGATCCACTCTGCACTCCATATTTAATGAAGCTCTTTGAATTCTTTTGATCTTCCTCTCATCAAATGGGGCTGCTTCCTCTTTTACAGACTGTTTAGGAGCTGGCCTGACAGCAGGGCAGCAACAAACATTTCATCTATCATCTGATTGGCTAGCAACAGTCCTGAGTGGATTTTTTGTTGTTTTTGTTTTTTAATGCAAAAACTGCTTCCTTCTCTAAGAAGTTGGTCCGAAACCTCAAAGCTGTTTCCTCTCTGATGGTGGAAACAGTTATGATATATACCAGGGTGGGCGTCTGTTCTTCAGTGCGTGCTGCTGCCGTGGTGGTCCTCCGTGTTAATTAGTTCCCGGTCCTGTAATAGGACGGGCATCGACTGCAGCTGGCGAGGGCAGTCCTGATCTGTAAGATGGAGAGAATCTCCAACTAGCAGGTGGAGAAGTGGTTTATGTGCTGCTACACCGAGCTCCCACTGAGCCAGCAGAGCAGACTCCACCAGCTTCAGTCCACAGTGGACTTTTTTTATTCTCACTGTTGTTGTTTCTGGGAAACTTCTGTTTTTCAAACTGGCTGGAAGTGAAGGGATCAAGTGGAGGAGAGGACCCCCGTCACAGCCAGCGTTTTATCACCTACAGCTGTTGCCGTGAAACATTTAATTTGGCTTAAAGAGGCTGAAGTGTACCCATCTCCAAACACACACACGAACTGAGGGAGGGTCTCCGTGATGCTGCTGAGCGCCAACAGGCAGCTTCGTCCTGTGGCACGATTCCTCGGATGACGGCTGGAGGGAACGGGTCCCTGCTGGCAGATGCAGTATTTATGATCACTCTGTGATGGTGTAAAAAGGAAGAAGGTTCAGGTGAAAGCAGCTGATGAACTGCGCAGCTGGTCCATCAGTGTTTTTCCTGCAGTACGGTCAGTGCTGGTAATGCGATATGTCTGCAGGCGGTTTTCTAAATGACAGATGGAAGTGCGCATTAAACTGAAATACGATGCACCAAACTGCATTTTCATTGTGCTGGACTTGTGAATGAGACAGGAGCAGTCTGTGCAGCATGTTGTGTTTAGTTTCTGGTGGAAAGAGTTTAACCGCGCGGCGCTTTAGATGAGGCGCTCTAATTTGCGACCACGTTGAAGCCTCTTCGACGCGGTCTGAGCAAAAGCTGAAAGCCTGAAGCTTCACACGTCTCTCCCACAAAGTGAGTCCGTTCCCAGAATAGAAGCAGTTTTCAGCTGAGACATTAGAGAAGCTATTGATTATCTGGGATGTCCTGAGTGCGCCCTGGATATGAGGGGAAAGGAAGCGCTCGCTACGAAGCCCTGCACTTGCTCCGATTCAATTAGGCCAGGCTGAGCTCAGCACTTTAGCCCGGCAGCAGCTTGATGTTGCCAGGAAAATTGGAAGATCTTAGTAACGTGGTCCTGCTAACCGCCGGAGGCTGACACAGTAACATTTGATAGAGCTATTGTCTCTTTCATTAGTGTTAATAATGGCTGTGATTCGCTGAGCTTCGCCTTAAAGGGCAGCGAGGAAAAGTGAAACTGTGGGAACGTAACGCAGGACTCGTCTGTGTGAATACTTTTTACATGTTTCTGTGGTGCAGTGAAGAACTTTCATGAGTTTCAAAGAGTTTTACTGAGAAACAGAGTCCTAATTTACAGTGTTCACCCTTCTTATCAGAGCTCCACCCGTTTGTGTGCTTCTGCTTTTTAAAGGCTGAACATAACAAACACAAATAACTTCTTCCAGGACAGGTTTGGTGGCCGTCTCTGAAGTGAGAACTGTCATTATCAAATAAACCTTATAGATCCACAGTCAGGAAAATCCCTGATCCCAGTCCACAGTCTGTGATCAGTCTTTAGTCAGGATTATTTTAAACTGTGACTCATGCAAAGCTAATTAGACTCCAGGATAAAAACACAAAAACCATTTAGTGACACGAGAACCTGTTGAGCGAAAAGATAAACATCTTATCAGAGGTGAGAATCGGATTATTCAGAGGCTCACCTGTGAGGCCTCAGGTGGAAGCAGGCTCGGTGCAAACCTCAGGAACGTGTCCAGACGTGGCGCGGTGGGGCGGCAGGTGTAGCGGTCTGACAGGTTTGTCAGAGCAGAGCTAACGAGCTGTTAGCTGTGTGTGGCGCCACGCCACAGTCCGCCTCCATCACAATGGCTAAACGGTAAACGCGGCGTGTAAAGGCTCGTTACAGGTCACACGCAAAAGTTTGTCACAGCATTTTGTGATGGACGGATGGAGGTGTAACGTAAACTCAGCTGAAGGATCAGGTGAAGCTTTCAGTCCCAACATTAATGGTTTTAATGACTTTTCTGATCCTCTCGGCAGCTCAGCAAAGCGTTAAACTGCCACCTGATTATATTATTATTATAATGACTCATTTAGGAGTTGATATTTTCTGTTATGCAGCTGAAGCCATATGAAATACACTGTTTAGATTTACAATCAGAGCAATGAAAGAGCGGCGTTGTGTTTGTTATCATTCCTAAACATTTTTAAAGAACGTCACGGTCGTCTGCGTCGTGTTTCAAGTGTTCATGGTGATGATGAGTCACTTCCTCCAGCCTCTCTCTGACTGAGTTTTGTACTTGATTGATTTTTATCGTTTTCTGTGCTTCCATCTCCCTAATGCCCATCTCTCGCTCTCTTCTTGTCCAGGTATCGACTACAAAACCACCACTATTCTCCTGGACGGCAGGAGAGTGAAGCTGGAGCTGTGGTAAGGACACGGTTTTATTTTTGTGTTTTTTCTTGCATCCACTCTAAAATCCTGCAGTATGTGTCTGTGGCCTGAAGCCAGAGTTTGGTCACATTAAAGCAGAAATGGGGCATGCCTCTGGTTTAGTGAGGAATGGGAAAAGCTTTTGTTTGGAAAAACAGTTTTATTATCTCTAAGTCTGAACACAGAGTTGGAGGGAATAAAGAGAAGAAGTGAGGCATGTGACTCAGTTACTGTTTATGTAGCACGTTTAAAAGCAACAGATGAGCCAAAGTGAGGGGAGCAAAGGCAGATTAACATTTAAGGGAATTTTTTTAAATTCGTAAAAATGAACAAATAGAAGAAGATTATATTACACAGATTAAGTTTAAACTGGAGTAAAAACAGACTTTAATGATGGGTCTGAAAGTAAAGACTCTAAACTTACAACAGCAGGGACGAGGCCAAAACATCATCTGTACACACTGTGAGTCATCTGTGGCGCTCCACACCATGCAAAGCATCATCACGCCTGTGCAGAGAGGGGGTCAGTAATAAGTGGACTGGATTACAGCCTCTGTGTCAAAGTACTGCAGAACCGTCTTCCTCCTCGCTTTGTTTACAACAGCACAGAAACAGAGAACAGGTGAACGGGCGCTAACGTGAAGCTGTACAATCAAACCAAAGCCAACGAATAGCTAGCAGCCTCCAGGAGAGAGGCAGTTCAGGAGGAAACCAGCTCGTATCAACTCCCGTACAGGTGAAGTCATTTCCTTAGAAGGAGGAAGTAAACAGCACCTCCACCTGCCAGTAGATGTTTCTGAAGATAAAGAGGAATCTCACTGCGATGAAGACAGCTTTTACTGGCATCACGGTCAGATCTGTTTCCCACGCTGAGTTTTTTCTTATCATCTTCCGTGTCTCAGCCCTTTTGTCACGTGCCCGTACTTTCAGCTCACAGCTTTCATAACTGCCGTGATTTTAAAGCTGCGAGGTGCACGTGCACGGTCTCTTTGCACGCTGTCGTGTCGGTGAAGTAATCCTGTATCTGTGGAGTCGCAGCAGATTCACGTATTTGTCTGCAGTGGTAGGCGAGGCCTGTTTGGTGGAAGTAGGGCAAGGAATTCGACTCCTGAGGGAGGAAGACGCCTCGTCTTCTGTGTGAAGAAAGAAGTTTGAAGGCAGCTGCGTGATGCAGGATCTTTATTTTGCTGCCTCAGTCTCGCCTCCTCTCCTCGCTGTTTTACAGTGTCAATATCCCCCTCTTCCTCTTCCTCTCGCTCTTCTTTTTCTTTTTTTTCCTTCATCCTCTGCTTCCTTTTTTTTCTGTGTGGTGACTCGGGCTCCTCTGAGTCTCTGGGTTGGAAAACAGCAGATACTGAAACCTTCTGGGAGTATTATTACCATCAAATCCACGATAAGACCAAAAGGACAACATGAAATAGTTTCACCAGTTTGTTATTCTGAGCCACGAGGCTCCATGTTGTCCATTGTTTACATGTCCCCTCATTAGTTTACTGTGACTCAAACCCACAGACGCCGTCCTGGTGCCACGAATGCTCACCGGAGCACCAGACGTGGATTAATCTGCTGCTGAAAATAGTCCCCAACAAGCACAGGGACTATTTTCATTGGGAAAACCATCAGCATGCAGCTGTTTTATAAACATTTGGGATTTTTTAGAAGCACTTCAGTAAGGATGCGGTTCGTGAAGTTGGAGGTGTGCAGGCGTAAAGAAGCCAGAACATGTTTGTCTTTTCTGCTACGCTGCACAACAGATGATCCTCTCAGACGGCAGCGCGTGGAGATGGACGATGCTGCTTGGAAAAGCGGAGCAGCTGCTTTTTAAACCTGAAAAAAGAGATTTTATTCTCCTTCCATGTGGCAATCCGGTTTGCATAAATCTGTCCCTCATGAGTCCTCTGCTGTGTACAGCTCTCTGTGACACTGAGGCTGAGCTCACGTCTGACCTGCAGAGTATCTGAATAAATAAGTTACTGTGTTGGAGAATAAACCAGGCAGAACTATAAAGTGATTCTGATTTTGAGCCAAACCCACAGCCTGCACTGATTATATGTCATTTAAACTGCCTTGAGTCTATTGTTGTCTTGTGCCCACGGCTCAGACGTCCTTAGATTTACCATATTTTAAGTCTGCATGCAGTCGTAGGAATGTGCCGTCCTGCTGCCGCTCGCTGTAGTAGGAGCTACCTCACAGACACTTTTCACACAGTGGTGGGTTGGAAATGCAACGTGTGAGAGACAGTGAACTTCACAGGTTTAGATGCAAACAAAGACCCAGTCTGACCACAGACACTGAAGCCCCCACCATCATCGTCATTACCATCTTGCTGTCTTTTATTTATATATTGAACCCATGTTTATTAGAGGTGGGAATCACCATACATCCCACGATACGATATTATCACAATACTTAACTCACGATACGATATTATTGCAATTTTTAAAAATATTTTGCGATATTCAGATTCTGTACATAAAGGTAAACTTTATCAATATTCATTTTCTCTAATATCAAAGTCTCACACTCAGTCTTTCTCTCATTTCAGTTTGATTGTTGACAAACTGAACGGTTTGTATTACAGTCTAGTCCAACTTAACTGAATCAACCATCTGGTACAATTATAGCTATTCTGAACTCTGCAGTTTATGAAAACTATGCAGCCCCTTCAGCAACTGAAGAATTTGAAAGTAAATTAAAACAAAATATAATTTTACATTAAATAAAAAAGTTTGAAACTTAATTAAAATAAAACATGTCTTAAATTAAAATAAGTAAACTGTCATGTTTATTAAACACATTTGGACAGTGAAGGAATGTCAGGATTCTTGCTCAGAAAAAGGATCAACATGCTCTGAAGTCAGAGCACAAAAACCTTTTTGTAACAAAATATCGATTTCTGCTGTCCCTGTATCCATACATTATTAGCAAACAAAATATCACCATGCTACACAGTATCCATTTTTCCCCCACCCCTAATGTTTGGATGACAGGGAGCCGTAAATGCACTGATAGTTTTATTATGCTTTTCTACTTTTACTGCTTCTGCACTACAAGCTCTCACACACCTTAATGCAGCACTTCCTTCCCTGCTTGCTGCTCCCAGCCTGTTCTGTGTCACTCACACTTCAAATCGGTGCATCAGGAGCAATTTAGGATTGATCGTCTTGCCCGGAGACGCGTCTGTACGAGGACTGAGAGAGCTGGAGGTCGGAGCTGACCTTCCTGCCGACATCGGCTCGTTGAGCAGTCTGTTAGCACAGTACAGCCGTGTTGTTTGTTAGATAATGAGTATAGTTTAACCAGGTGGATTCATCCCCAGTGTAGTTGTTATTGAAGCGTTAAATCTGCTTCTGATTTCCAGCTGAAGTTTGGGAGCTGTTTTATAATGCGTCCCTGTGGAAGTTTTGTTGGGCACGCTCTGGGGTTTGTGTCATAACAGTAACTCCTTTCTAACATCAGGTGAAAGAGGAGAAAAATGTCGGCGCATCGATGTATAACTCGTGCTTGTGGAGGGGAAGGGTCTGGGCGTGAAACAATGGGAAAGACATTTTTTCCCCAGAGTAATCTCCAGGCAGAGAACTTGGAGTGGATGTCATCACCCTGGAATGCAGAGTGAAGGGAAAACTCGAATCTTCACAAAACTTAAAGTGCAATTGTGAAAAAGCCTGAGAGATATCCAAACACCCGTTCCCTCAGAGCTCTGTGAGCCACTTAAACTTTGGTGCTCTCAGAAGTATTTTACCAGGAAACCATCAAAGTGGGCGGGGCCTTTCACTCTTTAAGATGGTTTCAAAATCACTTCAGTGGTGGGAAAAAGTGCCGTTGTTTACTCCTTTTATAAAAAATACTTAAAGTAGGGCTGCTCAATTAATCGAATTTTAATCTGGATTACGATCTGGGCTTTCAACGATCATTAAAAATGACTGAGCCGATTATTAGCCCCTCCCTCGTGCTTTACTCTCGCGCTGCTCCGTGTGGCAAATCGAGCGCACCTCTCTGCATTTCGATCACGCGTCACAACAATTAAGAGCAGCGGTCTCCAACCTTTTTTGCGCCACGGACCGGTTTATGCCCGACAATATTTTCATGGACCGGCCTTTAAGGTGTCGCGGATAAATACAACAATATAAAACTAGTACCGGTACCGAAAAAAAGAAGATTTATTCATAACACACGTGAAAAGACCCAGGAAAACCGAGTAAACGATAAAAACGATAACAAAATAACGCTGAAAACCGATAAAAACCCTGAAAACTATACATTTCACACCTGAGCCTCAACTCTCGCGGCCCGGTACCAAACAACTCACGGCCCGGTACCGGTCCGAGGCCCGGGGGTTGGGGACCGCTGATTAAGAGGACCCGAGGGAAGCTCGGAAAGCTCAGCAGAAGTTATTTGGAGAGGAGAGTGACTGCTGTTGGTTGAAAAGAGGTAAAAAAAACTTGGTGTGGAAACATTATGGGTTCATGAGTCAGACGTGGATCAAGTAGACACAGTGTGTAAACTCTGCTACAGTGTCGTAGCTGCACCACAGAGCAACACTGCAAAGTTCACTAAACATAGATGTTTACATTTTTCATTTATTTCTTATATTGCAAACATTTGCACTGTTATCAGTATTTGCACTATTTTATATTATTTTTTGACAATCTTTAAAGTCATTATTCAACACATTGTTATTGTTAAATAAATATCGTCAAATAATCGAGATCTCAATTTCAGTGAAAATAATCGTGATTATCATTTTTGCCATAATCGAGCAGACCTAACTTAAAGCGACTCACTACCAAAGACCAAAGCACTCTTATCTTTGATCAAGTTGCACATTTTGATATAAATTTGTGGCATTTGCGACAGATCATGGAGGGTTTGGGTCAGAGCGCGAGCAGGCTGAAAGTGTTGTCGATAGATGGATGACGGGGATTGAGTTGCATGTTTTTGCCTCAGTTCGGAGGACCATCGCTGGCTCTGCTGAATCTGAAACCCCCAAAAAGAAGTCTGCTCAGATTTCCGTCCTGTTGGCTGAAGCCTGCTGCTTTCGTGCCGTTTACCTCGAAAGCAGAAGAAGGATTTATCTGCTTGCAGCTGCACAGACCTGACTGTTTAATGTGCTGCCTTTCCTCAGGGACACCTCGGGACAGGGGAGGTTCTGCACCATCTTTCGCTCGTACTCCCGCGGAGCTCAGGTGAGGAGCAAACAGCTGCATTCATTTAAATGCTGCTGGAGTTTGCACGCTGACATCGTTTGTCTCGCTTCAGGGGATCCTGCTGGTGTATGACATCACCAACAGGTGGTCCTTCGACGGCATCGACAGGTGGATCAGAGAGATCGATGAGGTGAGCGTTTGAGAGTTTGGCTTTGTTTCTAATGAATCCAGTCTGACCATGTGACCCACATTAGCATAAAGAGTTTGCACACACTTTGAGCCTGGTTTCTTTTCTACATCATGTCCTGCTGTGTTTAACATTTTTATTTAGTTTTAATTTATGCTCTTACTTTGATTTCAGATGTAAACAGGTGAGTTATAAAAACATTCTCCTCCTGTACTGTTGTTATGAAGGAGAAATTATCTGTAGAGACAAAAGCGTTTCTGTGTCAGGCTGTAAACATGTTTATTTCTGTCGGGAGTCTCTGGGGACGACTAACTGCTGGAGCCTCTGCTGGACGTTAGAGGAACTGCAGCTTTTCTTGGACTCAAAACGAGTCCTTTATAGAGATTCCTATAAACAAGCCGTAACACAAACCAGTGAACAAAAATAATATATGAACATCTAAACGTATATTCAGGCAAATCTGGTGCAACATTTGTTGCAGAAAATTGGCGATCAAATATTTGAATGTAATCAGTTTACAGCCAGCAAACTGTCATCAGTTTTCATCTGTTTATGTTTCGCCTTGCAGAGATTCTTGAGTCGACTATCTCGTTTTTATTTCTGTCCTTAAAAGCGTTTGATTCTGTGGAGGTGGAGCAGGAAAGGCCAAACGGGAACACACATTCCAAAGGCCAAAAATACCAACACACACACACACAGACAAAGAGGACATCCTCTTTGTTTCCGAATCATCAGGAAGGACACACACATACAAAGGCTGTATTAAGTAACTCACTGCTTACTCATATATGTTTTCTCAGCATTGAAGTTAAAGTGTAAGATTAAACTAATCTAAGATAATCCCTGCAAGATGAAAGATAAAATATAATGCTGCAGGAACAAAAGAGGAAAGAAAAAACTGTAACACAGCAAAGTGTGCAGGGATGATTATGCAGGAGGTCCCTGATAGACGTTCAGCTTTAAAAAGAAGTTTAAAATATTCAGATTTTCTGAAAGTCTGCAGTGCATCTAATGCAAGTCCTGAAATCCCCAAATCTGTGATGCCTACAGCTACCAGAGTAGTTACAATAACATTGTAGACCAATCAGCTCCTGTGCTGTGTGGATTTGCAACTTCTGGGTAGAGGTGGGAATCACCATACATCCCACGATACGATATTATCACAATACCTAACGCACGATACGATATTATTGCATTTTTTAAAAATATTTTGCGATATTCAGATTCTGTACATAAAGGTAAACTTTATCAATATTCATTTTCTCTAATATCAAAGTCTCACACTCAGTCTTTCTCTCATTTCAGTTTTATTGTTGACAAACTGAACGGTTTGTATTACAGTCTAGTCCAACTTAACTGAATCAACCATCTGGTACAATTATAGCTATTCTGAACTATGCAGTTTATGAAAACTATGCAGCCCCTTCAGCAACTGAAGAATTTGAAAGTAAATTAAAACAAAATATAATTTTACATTAAATAAAAAAGTTTTAAACTTAATTAAAATAAAACATGTCTTAAATTAAAATAAGTAAACTGTCATGTTTATTAAACACATTTGGACAGTGAAGGAATGTCAGGATTCTTGCTCAGAAAAAGGATCAACATGCTCTGAAGTCAGAGCACAAAAACCTTTTTGTAACAAAATATTGATTTCTGCTGTCCCTGTATCCATACATTATTAGCAAACAAAATATCACCATACTACACAGTATCCATTTTTCCCCACCCCTACTTCTGGGTATGAAAAACAAAAACTAGCTTCTATTCTGGCTCAGTCAGTCAGCATTTCCTGAAGCTTTAAATGCTTCTATACATAAATCAGTACATATTAAAGACAGGAAATACTTTTAACAGTTCATTTGAGGGCCGTTTGAGTCTTATTGGCACCAAAAAGCTCCGGGTCTAATGAAAAGTCACAGCCTTTAACTTCTGGCCGTGACCACATTCTTGCACAACAGATGCTGCCACATAATCAAACAGTCTAAACATGTTTTTTCTGAATCCTCTGCTGTGTTTCTGTCTCCTTACAACAGTTTTGTCATTGCATCTCATTTTTCCTTTTTTAAAAACTGATCTCAGATTAGACGTAATAATAACTCACATTTCTGTCCTTCTTCTCCTGTTGATTAATGAGAACCGTTCTGGTCAAATAACCTCATCTATGAAATTTAAATCCTGCTGCTGTGACTGCTGTGAGGATTTACTAAATTGCACACATCATGATTTGCACAGCCAGCAGAAAATCTGTGAATTACATTCAGCCGCGAGACGAGACACGATCAGCCTGCGAGGATGAATCCGATGCATCTGTCACTAAATGTGGTTAAATGTGGGTGACTGTGGCTCAGGGGGTTGGGAAGCGTATCTGTAACCGGAAGGTTGCCGGTTTGATCCCTGAGCTCTCTGTCCTGGTCGTTGTGTCCTTGGGCAAGACACTTCACCTACCGCCTACTGGTGTTGGCCAGAGGGGTGATATGGCAGCCTCGCTTCTGTCAGTCTGCCCCAGGGCAGCTGTGGCTACAACTGTAGCTGCCTCCACCAGTGTGTCAATGTGAGAGTGAATGAATAGTGGAACTGTAAAGCGCTTTGGGTGCCTTGAAAAGCGCTTTATAAATCCAATCCATTATTATTATTATTATTAAAGAGCGGAGAAAAGTCCCAGAAGGTTTCAATTTGATTGTATTTGCAACGATAGGGAAAAATGAGATAATCTCACAACAAAGAGTCCTTCTAAGATGGTTATCACTCCTGAGTCAGTTTGATTGTAAAATTTTCAAGCATAATGTTTTGAGCTGTCCAGCTGAACCAATCACCTTCTTCTTCTTCTTCTCTGTAGTAGTGTTCTTTATTTTAACAGGTCAGTTTTGAGATCTAATTTTAAGGGACACCGACACTTAAGAAAAGAATGTGCAAAAGGGGAAAGACAAATACATGTTCTAGTGTTTTTGTTGCTCACTTATAGGTTTGCAAAGTATTTAAATCCAGTTTTCAGTGTGAGTAAAACGTTAGAAGTGTCCTGTGACCACACAGTGTTATTATATTTAAACGCAACAGCAGGGGCTCAGATGTAAGATGAAGTTAGTCTTATAAATAAACATCATGCAGTGCTGCTAAGCAGGACCATCTGGCTTCTTCATATACAGTACAGTAATAATATCACCATCAGAGAAATTTGTAGGTTGCAAATTTATCGTGCGGGATCATTGGAAGAGCCAGTGGCATATGAGACGGTGTTTCTAATAGTGGAAAACACCCAAAGATGATGGCGACAGGATGTGCCAAACATGAATACAAACATCATCGCCACAATCGAGTCCAGATAAATTTTAGATTGTGGAATGATCTTACAACCTCAAAAAAGGGGAAAAAGATGTATTTCTTTAGCAAAATCCAATTTTAATCTTCAGTTTTCTTGGTAGGTGTTTCACATGAGTCAGTCTGGTATCGACTCTGAGTCCGACGTCTTTACACCAATCAAATTTTACATTTTAATACCATGAAGGGTTTGAGTATAGACCAAATTATGTTTTTTAGTGACCTCACCAATAACATGTGATTAGTTTTATCGTAGTTCAGAACACATTTACATTTGCTGAATTATTTCTTTAATGTTGCAGCAGGCTGTAGTTTTGCAGTCATCAGGATAAGGGAAGATCCAGTGGTATATAACGTAGTGTCATCTGCGTAAAAATGTGCATTAGTTTTTGAGTCAAAGATGTAATATAGTAAATAAAAGAGGGCCAAGAATACTTCCCTGTGGAACACCTGTACTAATGACATCCATCCAGAGTCTGAAATAGTTACAGAAGTTTTATTTACGTGAATAGCTGAGTACTTTTAAATAATACGGTAAATAAAAGAGGACCAAGAATAGGTCCCTGTGGAACACCTGTACTAATGCCAAAGGTAGATGACGTCATTGGAGGTTGTCGGAGTGAGAAAAGTGAACAGAAACTCTGAGAAGAAACAGATCAGTGGTGACGGTCACTGCAGTCATGTTTCATTCAGTTTGCAGAACAGACTGGGATGAATTAGAGATGTATGCGCTGCATGCTGATGTCTTGTGCTTAACTTGCAAAACCCCCTTTTTACTTTCAGGGACTTAAAGTTGCAAAAAGCACCAATAATCCAATTCAAACATCATCTCACAGCAGTTGGTAACTTGTCTTTTTCTTCTCCCAGCATGCCCCAGGCGTGCCTCGGATCCTCGTGGGTAACCGTTTACATCTGGCTTTCAAGCGGCAAGTTCCCACCGAGCAGGCGAGGGCGTACGCCGAGAAGAATGGCATGACCTTCTTTGAAGTGAGCCCGCTGTGCAACTTCAACGTCATCGAGTCGTTCACAGAGTTGTCGCGCATCGTCCTCATGAGGCACGGCATGGAGAAGTTCTGGAGGCCCAACCGAGGTGGGTGGATGTGGAGCTGGGGTCGTCAAAGTGAGGAAAGATGGGTTGTTAAACTGCACTCTGCTGGGTTTTCACGACCGCCGAGAGCAAGAGAAATGAGTCTGTGAAGCACTGTGGAGCCCATCAGCAGACGGATGTCATATCGCCACACAAGCTCTCTCAAACTAATTAATTTGAGCTCATTCCTGTCATCGCTCTGTCTCCTTCGTGTGTAATTACAGTATAAAGCAGTGGGAAGTGATGTCCTGCACGTCCTTTGAGACTTTATAGAGAAGAGTCGGGCTCAGTGTGCTGGAACTCTTTCAGACTGAGCTTCCTCCTGTGTGTCAGAGAAGCAGCTCGAGCTGTCTGAGCTGTGCTCCTCCAAGCAGCTTCATCTCCTGATTTTTTTCCTTTCTTTATTATCAGCTCTATTCAGAGGAATGTTCTGTTCCTGTCAGGTTAAAGCAGATGGAGTCACAGCATCACTAAGCTTACAGCAGCTCCTGTAACCTCAGCAAACTGCTGCTATGAGGAAGACAGACAAGAGTCACTCAAGTCCTTCACATAGAAATCAGTTCTCAGTTTATTTGAGGCAATAAGAGTCGAAAGAGGTTTAATTTCTTTAGTTTTGTTACAATCTGTTCATAAATTGGTAATAAAAAGCATTTATCTGAAACCTGACATTAACATTTGTCCCTTAACGGATGTTTGACGGTAACCTCGTCTCTGTCCCCTCCCTCTCTGCAGTCTTCAGCCTGCAGGACCTCTGCTGCAGAGCCATCGTGTCCTGCACGCCGGTCCACCTCATCGATAAGCTCCCGCTGCCCGTCGCAATCAAGTCCCACCTCAAGTCCTTCTCCATGGCCAACGGAATGAACGCCGTCATGATGCACGGACGCTCCTACTCGCTGGCCAACCCAGCCGGCGGCTCCAAAGGCAACAGCCTGAAGCGCTCCAAGTCTATCCGTCCGCCGCAGAGCCCGCCGCAGAACTGCACCCGCAGCAACTGTAAGATCTCCTAACAAGCGCCGCTCCCCGGATCGCAGCTCGGAGCGGGCGTGGGATCAGAGACAGATGTGCAGGGTGTCGTTAGCTGGAGGAAATCCCTGAACCCGAAGAGCAGGAACGATGGATAAAGGGATGCATGAGCGCTACCTCCCACCTACACGAGGTCATGTTTCAAGTGTTTAATGTTCTTTGGGGGAGGGGGAGGGCTTCGAATGGTGCCTCAGGAAATTTAGAGAGTGACTACAAACGTTTTGATCTTATTTACACTAAAACAAGAGGAAAAGACTCCAGAAACTCCTCCCTGCTGGAGAGGCTACTACATGAACAGAGATCCCTCGTTACTCTACATGATGCACGCCGCTCAGTGACCGTGCATCGCCGCAGCCTTCACTTTCACACCTTTCCTGTTTCCTTTTTCTGTCCACACCTCCGTTATTTTTTGTTCTGACTGATAAGCTAACCATCAAAACACTAGAAAAGATCAGTCGCTTTTTGTCAGCACACGTGTTTTAAAGTGATTTTATATTATAAATCACAGAGATTTAGAGGCCCCACCCCCAAAAAACCCCTGGAGGACCCGGCCCGAGCCGAGTCCAGACTTGTTAGTGTGCCTTGAGCCCAAGTGAACGAGCATGCAGCAGATAGATCCCTAAAAGCACAACAGTAACCATGAATTAGAAAATCCTTCATCGTCTGATCTTCTGATCGACTCCATTTGTCGCTTAAATGCAGCCAAATGTGATGAATTATACTGAGGACTTTATTTTAAACACGCTTTTATATCCATTTTTTTTAAGGAAAATGTGTTTGTTGTTCGATATTTCACATGTGACAGTCAGCCAATCAAATGTACAAACACAAGCTGAACTCTTCAGGGTGGAAATGTGCTTGGGACTATTTTCAGTGGAGGAGTGATCCACATTTGGTGTTCTAGTGTGGAGTGTGGTTACGTGTCAGTGGTGCATCTGTTTTCTTTTTCACCCGAGAGCTTCAGCGACTTGATTTCTCCCCCCCCCCCCCCCCCCCCCCACTCCTTCCTGTCATCACGCTTTTCAGATTTCACGCCTCACCTGTCGTGTCACACTTTTCTAACTCAGCAGAGTCTCGTCTGCGCTCACCTGCTGCTTCTCTGACAACGCGCCGCCGATCCAGACTCGCCTTGAAGCGATGCTCCACCCAAACTCTCTGAATGAGCGCGTTGGTAACGGAGCAGCGACGCTGCTGCAGTCCATTAATCCACGTGTTGGTTTCACTGAAAACATCGACGTACGATAACTTCAGCAACATTATACATGTGTCTCCTCACACACGCTTGGAGTTTAAAACCGATTCGTTTGCATTTTTTAACAGAGCTTCAACATCTTTTTAAGTCCTGGAAGTTTCACATGGATATCTGTCAGCTGTGAGGGATCAGAAAATGCAGAATAACTGCAAATTTGGACCCTTTCCCATATAATTAGAGGGCCTGTAACTCTGAAGATATTCATGTGTGATGGTCAAATTTTGCTTGGCTTCATTAAATAAACTAAAGTTATTGAACATAAAAAATTCAGCTGATTCTGAGAGACCCAGAGACGAGGGACCGGGTGATTTCTTTCATTAAATAATGCTGCTTTTCTGGGTTTTTTATTGCATTTAAACAGATTATTTGTGGTTTTTCGCTCTTTTATGACTCAATCGTCAGCCGAAGCTCTAAATTGAGCACAAAGAACATAAAGCAGTTCATTAGATTGTTAGCAGAAGTGAAGCAAATATATGGCTGCAGTGTCACAGCTGATCACTGATTAATAAAACCCAAATCACACTAACTTTGCTGAAAGATGTTCCAGCTGTCGTTGAATTTCTCTGATTTTCACTGCAAAAAGTTCAAATTGAATTAACTTAAAGTCAAAGAAGACAAAGAAAACCGGCCAATCGTGCAGATTTGAAAACTGCAAACTGTTAATTAGGAGCCAGAAGTAGCACAGAGGAAATCTCCACGGTGTTTTTGTGCTCAGATGTGAACGCGTGGGCAGAGCGCCTCAGCACGCAGCTTTTCTTTGGCCTGAAATACAGTTTGAAGTTTTCCACGTGCACACGGTTTCCCAGCACGCCGCTGAAGCATCGGCGTGCTGTTTCCGATTAAAATGATCATGTCTGTCTGCTGCAGTGAAGCTGAAACGGTCCTGAAGCTCTGCTGCGACATAATTGGCTCACATGATTCTGTTTTGGTTGCTGATTGGTGATTTTGGTGGATCGGCGATCACTCGGGCTTCGCTGAGTGTCGCGCCCGCTCTTTGTGTAACATGTTTGGTTTTATTTTCACCGTTTTCTCGAGTTTAGCACAGCTGCTGCTCTTCATTGGGTGGCGAGTTCTTTAACCCCCACAGTCCCCTCAGCTGTTAGCTGCGCTCCTGTGACTCTGCTGCACCTGCAGGCGTCCCGCACGTCTGTCTGCTGAGGCGTTTCCATACGTTTGTTTCAGCTTCAGTCTTTGCCTGAGCTCTCGTGGGGAGGCAGCGACGCCCGAGACTTTCTGAAGCTGTTGATGATGTGACAGTTGAAGTTCTGATGAGGGCAAAACAGGAAACCAGTCACAGCGGCTGGTCAGGCTCGTGTTGAAGTGGAAACTTTCCAGTATTGATAGTAAACAGTGACCCGTGTTTATCGGAGCGCTCTGATGTCACTCGCTGTCTTTCATAACCAACTCTCAGAGCAAAATGTCTCACAGACCAGAACATTAATCGGGAGATAATATAAAAAGTCTTTCTCTCAGTGGAAGCATAAATAGTTTCACTTCATTTCAGGATGCTTAACTTCCTTTTTTATGCTGTTTGCAATTTTTATTCTGTGATTTTCATCACATTTCAGAGAAAATCAATAATGTGCGACCAAAATCAGTTTTCCGCCCACTCAGAGTCTCAATTTGAAGATAAAATCTCGCCTTCATTTCCGTCACAACCATCAGCTCCTGTCACAAGTGACAGAAACTACATTAGTTAATAATTTAGACCCAGAAAGAGTCGGAGTTAGAAGACGACCGCGGTGGTGTGGCCGCGTATCCCACACGTGACAGTTGGGATAACTCTTTAACTTTGCACGGCGTCATTAAATAAACCATTCAGCAGAAATCAGCTGACTCTGAGGGGGTCAGGGGTCAGGTGGGAGCGAGGACTGAAGCACAGACGTGTGTTCAGGATGTCTGCGGCTGGTTTTCCTGATGTTTGAAATAAAAACAGCAGACTGCGTTTAAACGTGAGCTCTTGATAATTGAATTAAGCTGCGACCACGAGGATGGAATTAAATGACCGTCCGCCTCGTGTTTGTCCATGTTCCCGCCCTGCTCGTTCTGTCGGCGCGGCATCGGCCTCCGCGTAGAAACGAGCCGGAACACGTGAAGTCTTCCGAGTCGCTGCGTTTCAAACTCCTCCGACTGGATCTCCCACGGGAACCAAAGCAGCAGGTCTTCTTCTCTCTCTGCCTCTGATCTGCACCGCCGCCTCCGCACGCTGTCCCATGATTCATAGCTGCTGAATAATAGATGCTCCTTTCATAGATCTCTGAAGAGCTTCATCTCCGTCTCTTTCTTCCTCTCTGCTCGCTGCGTGGTTTGTTTCCTCCTCAGTTTCTGCTTCTGCCTTCTTTTCCTTCGCCTTAAAATCCTGCAGATCGTTTTTTCTCTGCGCTTCGTTCCAGGTTTTGTGGCGGTCGGTGGGAGCGCCCTCTCCATCCGCTCGGTTTTGTTTTGTCTCCTTTCTCACCTTTAATGATGCCCGCCACTGAGTCAGATTATTCCTCCACCACACACATTAGCCAGCTGCACCCTCAGGACCAGCTAATGTTCTCTAAGAATAGCCAAACCATGAGATTAGTCTTGTTTACGGTGGTTTAATGTTCACTGATCTCAGCACAGTAAACAGCATCTGTGCTCAGCCTCTCACTGAAAGTGTTTTAGTGCAAAGCTTCTAAAAATAGAAGCTCGATCGGGCTGAATGCTGTTCGTCTAAAATAACGCACAAGTCACCTGAAAGGTCGAATAAAGAAGATTCTGAGTTTAAGTTCTCGATAAGCTGCAGAGATACGAGTCGCTGATTTACAGCTGACCTGTTCAGCTCGTTTCCAGCTCCCTCAGAGCAGCTTTGCATGATTAACCCTTCTTTATCTGAAACCGAGCCTCTGTGCAGCCCCTCAGCCTGAAACAGAGTAATTTAGCTCCTCCCCGTTTAAACCAGCTTTCTTCTGATTGGCTACCACGTGCAATCAGATGGTCTGAGATACAATATTAGTCATGTCCACTCTCTGTGACATCATTTTACCAACTTTAATGTGAATTAAGACGATTCATTTTAAATGTTTTTGTGTTTTCACTCCTAAAAATGTCGACATACCCCTCATTTCATGCAGGATTGTAAACTACACTTAAAGCACTCTGCATGTTTCTGTTATGATGCCAGACTTCTATATTAAACATGTCTATTGGTTCTAATAATGAGGCAACAATATGTAAATGTAGCCCCGTTAAGCCAAAGCTCAGCCTGTTTTTGCTCTGATTAAGGTTTAGAGAAGCAGATTTCTTCATCCCGTCCTTTCTGCAGACAGCACAGCTCACAGATACTTAAAACTGCCCCTCAGCAGTCGTCCAGACTTTAGCCAGTCAGAAGAAGGTTCAGGAAGGTGGGTGCCTTTAAGCAACGGGAGGAAAGTCAGCTTGTTTGACAGAAAGGCCGGGCGGCGATAAATAAGGTCATTCCTGATCTGCAAGTCATGCGGCGCTGCTCTGATCGAGTCCCAGGATAAGATAAGATACCTTTTATTAAATTTCATGTTAAGGCTGCCGACCTTTTGCACGCAATGGAAAATACATGTAAATAATTGGAGGAACTTTTACGTTTGAAGCACAGCTGAATAAAAGGAAATCAGCAGTGATGATCACATGGTTTTTAGTAAATGTGCAGAAACTCTCGTAGTCACAACAACAGCAGGAAGTGAAGAAACTGTCCTGATGAGGAGCCTGTGAGCGTGGTTCAGCAGTTTTCTTTTCCTGCAGTTTTCACACATTTTAAACGTTACGGAAGTTCATGAATGGAAAAACACTCTCACCATAAGGTTTCATCTGTTTGCCAACATTTTTAGGTTTTTAGCTTCTCCCACTCTGAGGCTTTTATTTTCTCGACATCAGCACAACAAACCTTATGTGTTGTTGTGTTTGTTCATCCAACCACAGTTTTTTATTTGAATAACCACAAAAACGTTAACAGAGGATTGTGGGAATGTTTGTAACAATAAGAAGAAAAATGACCAGTAAAACACTACTCCTGTCTTTTTGGCTGAAGCTGCTGAGCGTGTGTGTGTGTGTGTGCGTGTGTGTGTTTGTGAGAGTGAGAGAGAGGTAATGATCTTTAAACATCAAGCTGAACATTTTTCTTTCTTGTTTTTAAATTATTGATTGTACAGTTTAAGGCGATGTGTATGAAGATTTTTCACAATAAAAGTATTGAATGTTGACGTCAACCTGTCTCAGGATTTTGTTTATTTTACAGCCCAAAAGATAAACACCTCAAAAAAAAAAATAATTATAAATCATTTCATGCACATAAAACATGAGCACAGTCCGTGAATCAGTGTTTTATTAGAGAAGGCTGCCATCTAGTGGATGGTTGTGTTGCTTTAGTTTGAAAAGAAGTCCAACCGGAAGTATTTAGACTGCAGTTTACAAGAATAAAATCATTTAGATTACATTTATCTGTATGGTAAGATTGATTGATTGATTGATTGATTAAAAACAAAATTATGTTCAGAGGTGATTCAGAATTATTTCAGAATAAAGTAGATAAAACGTCTCAGTTTACTATATAAAAGTCTGTGGTCTAAAAAGCAAGTACAATCTTCCAAAATCTAGTATTTACTTTTTAGATCTTAGATCTCACCCTGGGTCAACACACTGAATCAAATGATTAGTTCATTACCAGGCCTCTGGAGAACTTCAAGACATGTTGAGGAGCTAAGTTAGCCATTTAAATCAGCTGTGTTGGATCAAGGACACATCTAAAACCTGTAGGACACCGGCCCTCGAGGCCTGGAGTTCCCCCACGCCTGCATTAGAGAGAGAGGGAGGGAGCGACCAGCGTCGATTTGATCCCATCCCAGTCAAGAGGCACGCAATTGAAAACTCCTCAAATCACCTCCTGGTAAAACACTGCCACCTGGTTTCGCTTGCAG
Source organism: Neolamprologus brichardi (assembly GCF_056152115.1). Taxonomy (NCBI): domain Eukaryota; kingdom Metazoa; phylum Chordata; class Actinopteri; order Cichliformes; family Cichlidae; genus Neolamprologus; species Neolamprologus brichardi. The sequence continues at coordinate 24,380,125 of NC_142107.1, forward strand.
CTAAAACATGTAGAGGGTAATTACAAAAAGTACCTGTAAAGGAGAAAGATTACCTTTTAAAATAGGCTATATAACCTGATTTAAAGGGTAATCTTGGTTCCTACCTGCTGATGTTCATGTTAGGAATGCTTTGGAGTTTGTAAAGCTCTGATGTGTGTCAGAAAGAAGTGAGCTCCCTGTTCTGTCATTTTGGTGTTTATCATAAAAACAAACTTAATTTACCTATGCAAAATCCAACTAAAACCTGCTTTTATGCAATAATCTCAACAGCTATCAACTTGAAGCTCTTATTTTGAAAAGAAGCCCAGCTAATCGGAACTCTTCCTGTCAGACGAACATAGGCGCCATCTTGACAGTAGTCCTTTAGCACATTGTGCTGCTGTTTTCTCTTCAGAAATCAGCGTCTGAAAACAGAAAGCTCTTGTTTCCACGTCTCTGGCTCTTCGGGCTCTCGGTCATGTCCAGCATCCAGCTGCTCAGAGTGCTCGTTAACGAGCGGCTGGCCGCGGCCGCCGACGACATCTTGGAGGCGGTGAAGAAGACCATCGCGGGCTATGAGGAGGAGATCCTGCTGTCCAAACGGGAGATCCGCCGCCAGCGACGGATGCTGCAGAGAGAGTCCAGATCAGAGATGTACGCCAGCAAACACTCAGGTCTGTGAGCTGCCGGCGTGTCTTCAGCCCTTCAGGTTGTCCGCTAACAGGCCGCACTGGAAACAGGCCCATCTGGGGCAGCATGTCTGCCCAGTGGTACCCCATTCAAAAATCTGCAGATTTAACGTTTCCTATTTAAAAGCAAAAGTCCCAAACTCAATAAAAACACATTCCTTAATTTCAAAGTATGCTTTTGAATTCGGCATAAGAGTTATTGACAAAGCTGCCTCACACTCTGAGCAATAGTAACTTTAAATGACTGATTGAAAGGTGACCGTCAGGGCGCCGAACTTTTCAAAATAAATCGTTTCCGCTTCTGAATTCAAAGATGTTCACCTGACAAAGTCTGAAAGCCTATTTCTGACTAGCGTGACTTTCTTTGTTATTCAGTTAACTGCTTTAAGTTTAGATTGACAAACTTTCTTTGGCCTCATTTCAACAGTTCAAAAGACAGTGTTTGCTCATTAAATTCTCTCAAACTATATATATATATTTGTTACCCAAGCATGACATTTAAGTCTGACAAGTGATTCACCAAGCTGCTCTACAGTCTGACAAAAATGAACTTTTATGTGCTGGTTTTCATGAAGAGGCTGCTGCTGGGACACCAAACTCCACAGACACATTTAGTGAGACTATTTTATTTCTCCACATGCAAATATTACAGTGATCTGCACAAGTCTTGAGCAACGCCAATGCTCTTTGTATTGAAACATTTCCAAGCAGAGTCTGTGTAGGTTCTCAGTCAGGGAGTGAAGGTCTCACAGTGGTTTTACCTGAAACCTCTGCTAAAAATGACCCACGCTTTTGTCCACACCTTGACTCATATGATGAGGCACGTGATTAATAAAGAACACACTTAAGGGACAACTCCCACTAGGCCTTAAATACCTGGGCCTCTCCACCATTTGGTTTTAGAACTGAAGAAACTTCTTGCATGAGCGGTGAAACGTCTTCAACAAACTTAAACAAGTCCAGTCGCTTTCTATCCAAGCTCCTTAGAATGTGCAAGTGGTGTTCAGGAATAGCTCTGCAGGGTTCTTGAAGGACATTCAAAGATCTTCCTTGGATATTTCTGACTTTCGTTCTGTTTTCTGTCGGGATGATCCCACACTGTGTCAGTTATGTTGAGGTCCGGGCTCTGGGGAGGCCGATCCGTAACTGATCATAACTGTAGAGCTTCTTGAGGCAACTGTTGTTGTGATTTGGCGCCATATAAATAAAATTGAATTAAACTTAAAACTACCAAGTGTAACTTAACTTTAAGTTAGGGCTTAAAAGCTGAATATTAATACAAAGAGAGAGAACTTCAACAGTCAGACAGTCTCCTGTGAGGTGATCTTGGCAAGGATGGGAAGGAAGAAATCCCTTTTAACAGGAAGCGACCTCCAGCATTACCAGGATAAGGGGGGAGACAGCATAGAGAGGTGAAACACACTCTATAAGAGAGATCTAAACCTAAGCACTCATGTGGTCTAGTGTATTATTGTGAAGTTTCAAGACGATCCATAGAAAACTGGGTAATACGAAGTTTTTACTGATTTTCACATTTGGAGCAACTTTGACCAAATATTCACCAAAACTAAATCAGCTTGAGCCGTTATTGGTATCAACAATCACACAAAGTTAGAAAATGATATGTTGAAACTCTGGATGCTAGATTACTAACAGACAGACAAACAGACCTGATTACAGACTCCTCCCCTCCAGGGGGCGGGGACTATGCATAACAAATATATGAGGAAATCTCTTCATTCTTCCTGTCTGGAAGACAAAATATCAGTTGTCTGATTTTTATTTGTTTGTTTTAAATGTCAGTCTTGAAACATTGATGAACACTTTTGTTTATCTGTCAAATTTGCAGATCAGAATAAAATGTAGCCCTCAGTCAGTTATTTGTGGTGGTATCTGGAGTATAGTTTGTATCATGGCTCTTGATGACATCACAGAGAAACAAAAAAGTTTTAACTTTTTTGTTTCTCTCTCTCTGCAGACCAGCCGCAGCTCGCGCTGACTGTCTGGGACGAGGACTTCCCTGAGGATCAGCAGCAGGCAGAGGAGCAGTGTGAGCTGGAGTGGAGCCCCGGTCAAGACTTGGAGAATGAAGAATCTCTACAGACGGACAAGAACCAGGAGGACGAGGAGCAGCCACAGCACCCGCTTCAGGAGCTGAGGGAGGAGGAAGAGCAGGCGCTGCAAGAGGTTGAAGGGGAGGAGGATAGCGCCATCGGGTTCATCTTCAAGCATCAGCCCAGCTCTCCGAGCACTAAAGTAGGCGGCGGCGATCCTCTACCCAGCACGTCCACAAAACAGGAGCAGGCGCAGGAGGAAGTGACTGTGGAGGACAATGACGAGGCCTCCTCCAGCTCCGCGACTGTCAACAGCGATGACGAGTGGAGAGCCAGCGTGGATTCTCAGAGCGACGACAGCGACGGAAGCCACGAGTGGAAGCCGAAGAAGAAGAAGGGGCCTCGTGTACCGATGGCGCCGACACTGCACCTGGCCAAAAAACTCAAATCCAGAATCTGCTGTAAAGTGTGCGGGAAAGGCTTCCACGCCAACATCTCTTTGGTGAACCACATGGAGATTCACCCCAAGGACTTCTGTGGCGTGTGCGGGGAACATTTCGACAGCGAGGAGAGCTTTCACAGTCACGTGAAAACTCACGTGAAAGCGGAGATCTGCAGCGTCTGCGGGAAGTGTTTCGGGACCTCGAGCAACCTGGAGACGCACATGAGGGTCCACACGGGGGAGAAACCGTTCCTGTGCAGCGAGTGCGGGAAATCCTTCAACTGCCGTCACAACATGGTGCGACACATCAGGATACACACGGGGGAAAAACCGTACACCTGCACCATCTGTGGGAAATGCTTCAATGACTACTCGACTCTGAAGCGCCACCTGCTGGTTCATATCCGCAAGAAAACCCGCAATCCAGAAAACTCATCGGTTAACGATGGCGGCGACAAGGGGCTCAAGACATCGCAGTCAAAAAAGTCCCGGGCTATATGCGAAGTATGCGGGAAAATGTTCCACTCGGTGGTTTCTCTGGTGAATCACGCCAAAAGTCACGCCACAGATGTCTGCGGCGTGTGCGGGATGAATTTTGATTCTGAGGAAACCTTGAAAAGTCACCTGAAGACTCACAAAAGCGGGAAGGTCTGCGAAGTGTGCGGTAAGTGTTTCGACGGGCACGGAAACCTGGAGATGCACATGAGGATTCACACCGGGGAGAAACCGTTTCTGTGCAACGAGTGCGGGAAATCCTTCAACTGCAGACACAACATGTTGCGGCACATCAGGACGCACACGGGGGAGAAACCGTTTCTGTGCAACGTCTGCGGCCGAGGCTTCAGCGACCAAACGAGCCTGAAGCAGCACAGCAGCACGCACACGGGAGTCAAACCGTACCGCTGCGAGGTCTGCGGGAAAGGTTTCCACCGAAAGACGTACGTGCGACTGCACATGAAGAGCCACACGTCTGGGAAGTGACTGCTGTGGAAATAAAGATTTTGAAAATGAAGATTTTTTGAATTTTATTGTGAAAAACTGACAGAATTTATATCGTCTTCATGCATCGTTGGTCCTGAATATAATGTTGGAAGGAAAATATCCAAAGGTGGCTTATTGTTCCAAAATAAGGCGGCTGTGGCTCCAAACGTTTCAGTAATATTGAGCTCGGCGTGACTGACGGTGAAGATAAAGACTAAAGGACGACTCACATTGCACCAAAGAAAGGCAGAGAACACATTTCTGACTAGTCCGATGTTTCTAAGGGACAATTTGAATTATTAGACTTTTTTTAAATCTGCAGCACAGCTTTGTTTGCTTTTTAATCACTTAAAACCCAAAATGTAAAATAATATTAAGTGCCAGAAAATTACGAGTTTTTGAAAACGGGCAGTCTTTGAACCATTTGACAAATTTCTTTATGAAAATAATTACATTTTATTTCCATATATGACTTTTAATTTGTATCATATTTGTTACATCTGGGGGGAAAAATCACACTGATGATGTAGAAGTCTCAAAAACATCAAATATAATACACTAGGCATTGAGGGGTTAAAGCCATATTTGGTTATAGCAGCCATAATAGAGTCATCAGATTCATATTTCTATTGACTCCACTAGAGTAGCTCCTGGAGTCTAAGAGAGAGAGAGAGGGGGGGGGAAATGTTTTCTTTATCTCATCCTGCGTTTGCAGCCCTTCTGGCCATCTTCCAGAAACTTCCCGAGGGGCAACACTCCGTTTTTGTTTTTTGTTGGTGCTTTCTTCTTAGGAGACGTCAGATTTAATGGAAGCTTGTTTACGACACTGAAAAAACAAATTTACCACCCAAAATTCTGCATGACGCACCTGAAACTTCCCAGAAAGCTGATTTTCTTCTGGACGAAGTGTTTTCATCGTGAGAACCGAGCTCACAGCTCACTGTCAGCTGAGACTGAAGAGGTCACTTGGATGAAATGCTTCTTCCCAATGAACACAATCAACTTTGAGATTGGTTTTACTTGGATGATTCAGCGTGCATCAAAACGCGTCTCACACGTCTGAGAAAATAACTTGAAATTTTGAATTAGGTGTAAATGTCAAATAAGTTAATGTTTTCGTTTGTTTGTTTTTCAGGGAGGAAACAAAGTTTAAAAATCAAATCCAGTTTTTTAGTTTACACACCAAAGGAGAAATTCTGGTAGTTACGTTGAACAGCCCCCATAACATGTTTAACGCTTTGTTTCATTAAATGCTTTTCTGACATTATTCCAACTTCACCCACATATAGGTCGAGCGTCGAGCATCAAACACTAACATCCTGCTATAACGCTATCGCAGAATATAACAAAGGTTTGCTCTCAGACTTTTTATCCTATTACACGGGCGGCCTCGTGGTCTAACTTTGTACTTCAAGCCCCAAACAAACAACAGCAACGTTTTATTGTTTAGTACACATGCAGGCGGTTACATGATGTAAATCTGTGTACTTCACATCGTGCCTCTGACGGACTGATAATGTGCAGCAGTTTGGAGTCATGACTAGTTGATGTCGAGCTGCTAACTCGAGTTGGTCAAAGCTGTTTGCTGAGAGATGCCTTCTGTATTTTGATGGAGACTAATTTTTAGATTTTGTTGGGTTTTTTTTAATCTTTTGCTCAAATTTTCTTAATAAACTGAGTCAACTTTGGTTGTTTCCTTGATTATTTCTTCACAGATGACCAAAGAACTACAGCGAGTTTAAGAAAATGTGATTAAAACCAGTATTATTTTTTTTAAATTGGGCTTTATAGAATTACGCTGGCATGTGGTTCGCACTTTTGCCTCACAGCAAGAAGACCCTGGGTGGAGCAGGAGGTGGGGTGCATCTTGACCCTGGACTGGATAAGTGGAAGAGGATGGATGGAGAATTACAGGGGTCTTCTTTATTCTGCTCAGCTTGGCTGGTTAGCTTTTAGCAAAAGGGATACATTTCAAAGAACAACAAAGACATCTTCACAAGATACTGTGATCTTATCTTGTATTTGAATATATATAATAAAGGTAATAATAATTAATGTTACACTCACAGCAGTAACAACCGGGTCAGTAAAACATCATCCTGTTTTTTTCACAGTTTACATTGTGTGATGCATTCTTCTTATTATTATTATTAAAATTAATTTATTATCATAAGATAATGTCACAGAAAGAAGACCAGTGTACCTTCCAGTGAAATAGGCTCTCATCTTTCAATGAAAGCATTTAAATATATTAAATAAAGGCGGCTTTACCAAATAAAAATCATTTGCATTAAAATCAGGCCATAGCGCTACTAAGCTAGGCTAGTTAGCGTTTAGCAGTACTGAATAAATAACTTATAACACATATATAACATATAAATAAACATTAACACACTTAGCTAAACTCTCTTTTGTATATGTTTTTTTAAATTATTTTATTTTCTTTAATCCTAATTATTCTTTATTTTTATGAACTGGTAAAGCCCCCAAAAGCTTACATCCATCGCTAACAAGCTAAACGAACTAACTTCAAACAAACTCTTACTGGTAGCTTTCATGTTCATGTTAATTGTGTAAATGCTGTGAGCTACTCACATTGTTGAGTTCCTGTTTCTCTTTATTCTTTATTATTCTAGTTTGATTTGAATTCAATTAGATTTTATATGTAATTACTTAAATGGCACATTGTAAGTGAACAAAATAGCAATTACTGCTACTTCATTAAGCTAGCCTGATTAACCTTTAAGCAGTTAAACATGTTTGTAGGTTCTTAAGCAAACTGTGTAATATTGTGTGTTATCATAGTAATACTGCAGTTATATTTTATGCCAGTCTTTTGGAATAAAAGGAATATGTACCTATACAGGTATTTTGGTAAGCTTTGGGTTTTTGGCATCTTGAATCTCTGAAAATGAAGCATTTGAAAAACTGCTAGAGAGAAGAGTCTAACAAACGGTTTTATTTTGATCTGGATGGACAGATTTTGCAAATTAAATTTGACACAAAAAAAAAATCCTACGTACACGCAGATGTAGCTCTAGTGTTTTTTTTAGAGAACTGCTCAATTTGTCAGATTTCTGCCTGTTAGATGAGACGATGATGACACAGAGTCCAAACAATGGGAACAACAATAGAAATCAAAGCAGTGAAGCAAAAGCGCACAAACTTCATCACTGATGACTCATGTGTCACATTTGACTCGTTGTTCTGGTGGATTTGAGAAGCCGAGGTTTAAAAACAACAAGGTTTATGTGTCATCAGTTAATTCAGCCGCTTCCTTTTTAACTTCATGCGTCTTTAGTTGATTTGTCATCTCCACTTCCAATGCTCGTCTCATCAGGCTGAAACATGATTCTTTGTTTTCTGTTTTCTACAGTCAGGACTGCAGGTCCTGTGAAGGAGGTAAAAACACAAACCTTACAGGTGCCTTTTAATCCTGCAAGAGGTCAAAGTTTGATTCAAATAAGACTGATTACAGGTAACGTGGGTCTCTTTAATCGATATCCTTGTTGTCTTGTCAGCTGTTTATTTTTTAAAAACCTATCAGAAATCCATGATTGACGGTTTTCTAGTGTGTTTTATATTTTATATGATTTTACTGCATTGGCAGTGCATTGGTGTCATCGTCTGAAAAATGAAGCTGTTAGCAATCAGATGCTTCCCAGATGACACTGCATGGTTGATCAAAATGAACTTTTCTGTGTTCAGAATTCCATCAGTTTTGGAAAGATCTCCAACACCACCCACTACAACTTAGCTCTAAACCACGACAGACACTCCACTGTGTTGGATGGATGTAGACCCTCACTTATACCTCTCTCCTCCTCCGTATATACTGACAAATTGAACCAAACATTTCCCTCTTTCCCTTCCTTCATGGATCAGCTGAAGGTCCAGATGCAATTCTCATGTTGTTTGTCAGGATCTGGATTTTTTTCCCCTGTTTTTTTTTAAGGGCATGACTTTCATTTGCTGTTCTTCTGTTATAGATAGTTTGTTATAGGCCTGACACTATTTTTCCTTTACTTGTCTAGCTTACCCAATTTTTTTAAGAACATACTGCACACCAACTGAAATAACCCACGTTTTTGGCTCTGGGATTTACCTTTTTGAAGCAAAAATACTATTTATACCTGTAAAACTGTTATCTTTGGCAAGTTCAACTAAAGAAATGGAAACAAATGAAGTGTCCTTTTATGCTAGAGTGATTTATATTATCACTATTAGTACTATTACTACTGCAGTCTTGACTAGTATAATCTTGAATAACAATCCTTTGCTTTTATCAGGTCAACATCGACTTGTAGCAGATTAATTTTATTTCTTTCTAGTTAAATTTTACCTCTAATACGGGTCAAGTACAGTGCGCATGTGCAGCCGGTCCCCGACAGTACCATAGCAACAGCAGCGGACATCAGACGCGAACATGGTGAGTGTTTGTGTTTTCGGTTGGTTTTGGAGCTTTTTGCTGTTTTGAGCTGCTGTTTGAGTGATGGTACCTCTAAAAACTGATAGAAGCTCGGAGTCATCTCATGTCTGAGCGTTTTACCGGCCGGAAACACGAAGCAGCGCCACATCCGCCGGCTAACACAGGCTAACTTTAATTAGCTCCTTAGCTCGTTAAGTAGCCGGAAAACAGCAGCAGAGTCCTGAAGGAGAAGCTGGATTAATCTCTGCTTCGGCTGTGTGTGAAGAGCCAGCATCAAGCCCAACATTAAAAATCTATAGTGAACTATTATTATTATTGATATTAAGATGGTTCTTATTGTTATGTTAGCCCAAACCAGAGTGTTTGTTTGTGTTATCATCACACTTTAACTCAGACATGTTTCTGATTGGTCTAAATGTTGATGTTTCCAGGCAAAAGCAATGACTGTGAAAGACGCGCTGGCCAAATGGGTGAGACACACACACACACACACTCACTCAGCCAATCAATCAATCATAATACAGTGGACTCGGATGTAAATCAAACAAAACATCACATAAAACACATGGAAAAATAATTTCCTTTAGAAAGACAGCAGTGGGCTGTACTCTGAAACAGGCTTTGAGACTTATTCAGAAAACTTTGGCTTTATATCACCATGGTTACCAGTGCTGCAGACCTTAATCTGCTTCCCAGCAGCTCTAGTCTAAGATCAAGCATGAAATCACTGCCTATCAGACCAATCAGAGCTCTGAAAAATAATGTCAACATTCTGAGCTCAGAATGCAGATAGTCCAAAGATTTAAAGGTCTTTATGAGCATTATTCTTTTCTGTCCACCTGAAGCTCATCACTGATTCACGTGCCAAGATATTTACACTGCTACACAAAATAGTTTACCACCACAGGAGAGACAGTCATAGGATTCATCTTGAATTCCACAATCAGCTCTGCAGATTCAGACACCTTAATGTCCAAGAACGACACCACCCAGACTCACACATTGGCTGCCACAGTGTGTACATGTATGTGACTGTGTGTGTGTGCAGGAGGAGAAGTCAGGCGAGAAACGGAGCGAGGCAAAAGCCGTCAAGCTGTACGGTCAGGTTCCTCCTATAGAGAAGATGGACGCATCGCTCTCCACGCTAACAAACTGCGAGTGAGTCGCGCAGACGGGACGCCGTCTCATAAAGTCAGAAGTACTTCACTTGTTCACGTTAAACTGTGAGGGTCAGCAGAGCAGGAGGACACCCAGAAACAGCCTTAAAAACAGTAGCAGTGGCAGGTTTGGGCCAAACACTCATCCTTCAAATCCATCACGTGTTGTTGTGTCGCTTTCTTTACAGGAAACTGTCTCTGTCCACAAACTGCATCGAGAAGATAACAAACCTCAACGGCCTGAGTGAGTGCTGACCACACACACACACACACACACACTCTGACCACAGATGGAAACGTGTTGTTGTAATGTGATGTTTGGTCCTTCCAGAGAACCTGAAGATTTTGTCTTTAGGAAGGAACAACATCAAGTCATTCGCAGGGCTGGTGAGTCACACTGAGGCGTCCTGGGGGCGTGGGTGAGACAAATAATGCACGGCCACAAGTTAAGACACATGATGACTGAATTGTTGGCGGGTCTAAAGTTTCCAAGCACTTTAGATTTGACAAAACACGAGCACCCATGCAAAATGTTCTCCTTTATCTTTTCATACCTGAGTCATAAAAATAATATTACCACCAGAAACTGTGTTTATCCAAACATTATTAACACGACAGCATCAGCATGTTGACCTGAAACCTACGACAGGTTCAACAGATCCAGGATGTCTGTCTGTTATCTGGCTTCACTTAACCCAACATCATCATCAACAAGAGGTCACATGAATAATAAGATAACGAAATGATTCTTCATCACATATTTGGAAAATTCTTTTGTTACATTCATAATCATAACAATAAAACTAAAAGTAGTTGTCATGGTCCTGGGTCCTTTTGACCCAGCGTTTTGTGTTTTCCTTTAGTGTGATTGTTGGTTCTGTTCTTCCTCTGTTTAGTGTTACTCTGTTCTGCTCGTGTATTCCTGTGTTTAGTCCGCGTTTCTTAGTCTGTGTCCTTGCATGTGTAAGTTCCTGTTTTATTGTGAAAGTCTGTGTCTTATGTCAGTGTGTTCTGTTTACGTTTCCCCGGCCTCGTCAGCTGTGATGTCTTCCAGGTGTGTTCCCCTCCTGTTTCCCATCCCCTGATTCCTGCCGTGTGTATTTATAGTGTGTGTTACTCGTCCTTGTGCTGGTTCATCTGTGTTGTTTCCCCTCGGTCTTCCTGCGTCTCTCCGTATGTATTTCCCCGGACCTCCCTGCGTCTTCGTTCTGGTTTGTTTTCTTAGCTCTGCCCAGTTTAGGTTTTCCAGTTTCATGTTCACCCACCATTGCTGTTTGTACCCACTCCTGTAAATAAACACTCACCTGCACCAGAGCTGCCGCCTTTTGGGTCCTTTCTACAAACTCCACACGTCTGCCACAACCGGACGTGACAGCAATAATAATAACCAAGAAAAAAACCTAGAATTCCAGTCCTGGAATTTTTTTTAAAATTCCAGGACTGGTTGTGCGCTGAATTTTAGTTCCATGTATCTGGGTCCATTTTTTGTGTGAATTATTTTACATTGATTGTGTGTGTGTGTGTGCGTATGTGTGTGTGTGAGCAGGAGGCTGTAGGTGACATACTGGAGGAGTTGTGGATCTCTTATAACCAGATAGAGAAGCTGAAGGGAATCCAGTGCCTGAAGAACCTGAAAGTCCTCTACATGTCCAACAACCTGGTCAAAGACTGGGGTAAGCAGGGGTTAGAGCAGGTGTGGTGATGCTTGCTCAGTAATAAGAACACAAAAACATCCCGCGGTCCTTTTTCCTTCATCGCTGTGACGGGTTCATGGTGCCGATGTAAAGTTGCACCTTTAGCCAGCTACAGACTAGCGAGCGTGAATAGAGTAATATTTATATAAGTGTCAGGTGATTTCAAATGCAGCTTTTCAAACAGCTCGACAATAATCACACACAAACACTTTGTCTGCAGTTTGTCTGAGAGATAAACGAACAGTTGCTTTGTTTTCCAGGGAGAGAAAAAAATGTCAGTGTGTGAGATGGATGGAGGAAGATGAAAGAGGACAGGAGAGGCAGATAAGAGACTATTTTTACACTAAGGACTGCTGGATCTTACATGTATTGGCCTCATTCGTTTTAGTTTAGCTTATAAATCAAACGAGAAACATTATGTTTCTCTGAATTGTGTTTTTGTTAAATTTCTTGCAAAACAAACTAGTTTTACTGATTTTCTGGATGAACACACCAGCCAGTTCAGTGCAGACCGAACTGGTTAGTTTGATGTGATCAAGTTTACAGGAATCAGAATCACTTTATTAATCGATAGGGAAATGATGTGGGTTACAGTTGCTTAGGCACAGTAACATGAACAAAAACAGGCTAGACTATTTAACAATACAACATGTTAAGATATAAGGAATAACACAATATATAAATGAATAATAGACATCCAGGGTTGGCAGATGTGATTATAAACAAATTGACAGCAACATTACCGAGTAAGAGAGCGTGTGGGGAAAGGATGGAGGAGGTGAGGTGAATTATTGTTCCATCAGTTTATATTTAAGGTGGTGCTGATTAGGTTCACTGACTGAAATCTGCTTTTCGTATAAGCTGTATGTGTTTATAGCGTCCAGAGGCGTTCACAGCAGCAACACAAATCAAAATACTCATTTCATAGTATTCGAGCGTTACTCATGAAGTAAAACTTCTATCTATCCCTCTGTGAAACACCCGGAGCATGGCACATTGCTGTGCAATTGCATTAAAGCTCTATCGTATTATTAATACGGGGGCGACCGTGGCTCAGGGGGTTGGGAAGCGTATCTGTAACCGGAAGGTCGCCGGTTTGATCCCTGGGCTCTCTGTCCTGGTCGTTGTGTCCTTGGGCAAGACACTTCACCTACCGCCTACTGGTGTTGGCCAGGATATGGCAGCCTCGCTTCTGTCAGTCTGCCCCAGGGCAGCTGTGGCTACAACCATAGCTGCCTCCACCAGTGTGTGAATGTGAGATTGTAAAGCGCTTTGGGTGCCTTGAAAAGCGCTATATAAAGCCAATCCATTATTATTATTATTATTATAATAACACAGTGTTTGGTAACCATCGAGCTCCAGGCCTTCCTGTTTGCTCACCGGCAGGCTGATCTGATTCTGGACGCTCCCTCGGTCAGACAGCCTCCTCCTCCTCCATGCTGGACTGCAGCTGGTGATGACAGCCATGGTCCTCTAAAGTGGGATTTATAATCGAGCAGAGCGCTATCAGCTGTAGGACAACACGGAGGACAGTCGGCTGATATTTACTCAAGTCTGTGTTTTAAGATTTACTAACATATCTATAGAGCGTCGGCGCCCCTGCTGTCTGTTCTACTGTGAACGTTTTCTTTAAGTGAAATAAGTTTTTATTTTTCTTAAATCCAGCGTTGTTTTTTTAACTTGTTGCTGTGATGAATGTTGCGTTTTGTGCGTGTTGCAGGAGAGTTTGTGAGGCTGGCGGAGCTGCCGTGCCTCGTTGACCTCGTGTTTGTCGGAAATCCTCTGGAGGAGAAACACTCGGCCGAGGGGACGTGGATGGACGAGGCCACGAGGAGACTCCCTAACCTAAAGAAACTGGACGGTACGAGTGTTTCAGAGCAGGAACGGAGCATAGTGCCGAGCTGCAGCCTGCAACTGATCTCTTCTTCTGCATTATTCAGGAACTCCGGTCATCAAGCAGGAAGTGGATGAAGGAGACGGAGAGAGCTGAGAGGCGTGAGCCCCGCGTTCCCTCAGAGTCTTCCTCTTTTTTTGAGTTTTCTGTGGTTTGTTACGGTGCTTTCTTTTATACGAACCATTTTTTAATGACAGCACAGACTTTGTTGTAGATCAACAAGCACAAGAATGTTTGTTTTAGAGTTTTGTTCCCCCCGTTCACATCACACTGGACTAAAACCAACTTTATAAAGTAGACACTACATCAGACAAGGAAGACTACTGCTCAGCAGTGATGTCAGCAGCTGTTTGAGTAATAATAGAAGAAGACTAAACACTGGAAGAGTCACTAATGGTTAAATAGTTAACGCCACTTTTTAACGAGTGCTGCTCCCTGCAGAGCCTACCTCCCACCTCCCTGGACTCCAGCCTTTGAGGCTGAAAAATGGAGCTGTAGTTCCTCTAATGTCCACCAGAGGCTGTCTCCAAACGTGCTGCCTGCCTTTCATTGGTTACTGTATGTGACCTGTAAATGACCCCTTTAGTGCCTGAGCTTAACCACTTCTGAAACTGCCACCCCTACAACCCACTAACGTCGAGGTCGTAGGTCTAAAAACGACTCAAGGGGTTGATCGTGCATCAGAGGATGGCGATGTGGGAGTGTGAGGCTGGGCCAGGTGAGGCTCCGCCCACTGGCTCTGGAGTGAGCAACCTCTCAAATGTGTCATAATCAGCCAATAGTGGCGTCCTGCTGTGCACTGATATCAGCTGACCTCTCAGAAGTTGAGCTTCTGATGGGAACATCTCTGTTTACGCTCTGCTGCTGCCTCAGGTCAGCCTCCTCTGCTCGGTGTGTGTCGTTCGGTGTGTGTCGCTCGGTGTGTGTCGCTCGGTGTGTGTCCACCGCAGAGGCTGCAAAGCTTCACCAGACAAATCTGAAGAAGAAGGTGTTTCCTGCTCGTTTATCCACCACTGTCTCTGTAACCTCATGTGTTTTAAGTTATTTTCATGTTTGTACATTATTATGATCCTTGGAATGATTTAATAAATATTGTTGGTGTAACATGTCTTTACTCACAGCGGACAACAAACCTACACCCAGAACATCCCCAGTGCCCGGCACCACCGATCAGCCTGTCAGTGGTGCTGTTTATCGTTTCTGACTGCATCGTGAGCTCCTCTTCTCATCAGCCGTGATCAAAGTCACACAGACCGTTCACTGGCAAACTGACAGCTTTAGGTTTAATGTCTGATTTAACTCATTTGGACTTCAACTTCAGCTCTAACGTGCAGAAATGCTCAGGCTGCGGTGCATCTGCAGAAGGTGTTTTATATGAATCCAATCAAATCACGAGAGACTGTCACAGAAGCAAAAACACAGAAATACTAATTTCGTAGTTTTCGGGCATTACTCACGAAGCACACAGGCACTGAGGCAAATAATGCAACAATTATGAAGTGCAAAGCTGGATTTATGAAGTCAGCACAGAGACTTCGGGCTGTGAAACCACCTCACAGATGCTGATCGCTGACTACCTCTTCATTTCGCGCTCTTATGAGCAGCTGTGTCTTCGGGGTGAGTCACAGCCTGCAACACTGGCATCAAAAACAAGGTTGCACGAGGTGAAAGTTTATCCACCACAGATCAAACTGCAGGTGCTGCCAGCGTCCACGTGCAACTGAAGTCAGGGATGCATCTAAACTGTGAGGTGTGCTCCGTGTTCAAAAGCAGACGTGTTTACAGATATTTAAACAGCCGCACATGCAGGATGGATGAAGCTCCTCCCATCAGAAGTCTCATGGACACTGCTCAGCTTTGAAGTCTGATGAAGTCCTGTCTGCTACATAAAGCTGCTTCTTTGTCTTTGAAAGATTATTATTGTTACTCAGACACTAACGTGTGAGCACAGTGTGACCTGATGTAACTCGACGTCCTTGAAAAGCCGCAGTGTAAGACTGGCTTGGATGGTATCAGTGAAAAACAGTGTTTCATTTGTTTCTGTAGCTCAAGGACGAAGCTGCAGAACGTCTGGCAAAAGAATGTGTCATACAAAGTTAATATACGTCCACTAAGACAAGAGAAAGTGTCTTTCTCAGCCTGAAAATCAGCTAAAATTCACTGTGCTGACACCGTGTTTCTGACTTTTAGAGCCAAATGTTTTAAAGACGTCTTCATTTAAAAGTAGAAAATGACAGGTCGCCCAGGCCTTCATGTCTTTAAGACATACCTGTAGTTTCATGTGGCTTCATATATAACTGGTTCTACTGTATATAAAATGGTGTTGAACACACACAGAGAGCAGCTTATTTAATGACACGTTTATTCTTCGGGTTACAGCGACACGGTTACAGAAGAACACGTCGTTTATTTTATCCAAATATATAAAAATACATTTGAACGTACAAAATAATCAGAACCTGCTCTGAGTTCACCTATAGCCCCACGCGCTGCCCCACGCGCCCTGGACAGGTTTTGGTTCGATGGTGCCGATGATTAAGATTCGACTCGTGTCCCAGACACAATTCTCCTCCAGGCCGCTCTTCACCATCCCGCAGCCGGGCGGCACCCAGGCGGTGTTGTAGCCGTTGTACTGCCAGGTCTTCTTAAGTGGGTGGTTCTGATAGTTGATGACGATCACCTTTCCCACGTTGACAATAACTTTAATGACAACTCTGTCATACTCAGGGTGACCAATGGGATAGCGGCTCGCTTTCTCCAGGTCTCTGCTGAGGTAGACCCCCGGACCGAGCATCCCGTCCGGAGACTGGTGAAAACCTGTCATCAGGATACTTTTAGCTCTCGCGCTGGTGGTGCCGTGGTACATGACGTAGGTTGTACCGTCTCTTGGCCCTTCACAATCCACGCGTATCACCCCTGGAGGCAGGAAGTCATCTTCAGCCCACTGGAAGTACATTTTTCTGATTCGGATGTTGGTGTGATTGTCTCTGAAATCATGAGAACATCACAGCGTCAAGAACAAGAAGCCTGAACTTTAAAATAGAGAGTTAGTTATATTAAATGGGGAGTTATTATAAGAAATCAGGTGTTTAAAATTATTTTTACAGTATTTATAACTCATTATAAAATAACAGTGGTTCATCCTAAATACTTTCCAGTCCAGGCAGGTGTTGTGTTTCATTGTGTTGCGTCAGATCTGACGATATGAGATACATTTAATCTCTTAAATTGGGAATTATCACTTCATTATCAAAGTGGACATGGACGCTCTGCTGGGTGCTGGGCTCCTGTTTCTGGCTCATGCTGCTCTCTCTCTCTCACACAAACACTCACAAGAAGATTGTTGATTTATGTATCTGTGCATTTTCATGCTTTTGTGTTTCAGGTGCTGTAAATCAAATCAATTTATTTATGTAGCACTTTTCACAGGGTAAAAACCACAAAGTGCTTCACAGTAATATAAAACAGAAATACATAAAATACATTAATAATAAAACACAGCACAAATCTAATTAAAAGCCAATCTAAATAAATGAGTCTTAAGTTGTTTTTTAAAAGAATAAATACAATCAAGGCAACGTAATGATGGAGGGAGAGACTTCCACAGCCTGGGGGCCACCGCTCTAAAAGATCTATCTCCTCTGGTTTTAAAATATGTTCGAGGGACTACCAACAGCCTTTGATTAGAAGATCTCAGGCTGCGAGAGGGAGCGTGGGGTTCTAAAAGATCAGAAATGTAAGCAGGGGCATCACAATTCAAAGCTTTAAAAGTCAGTACCAAGATTTTAAAATGAATTCTGAAATGTACTGGAAGCCAGTGTAATGAACGTAACACTGGTGTAACGTGCTCTCTTTTTCATGTCTTAGTTAAAAGCCTTGCAGCAGCATTCTGGACTAACTGGAGACGCTCAAGATTCCTTTTGCTCAAACAAAGAAAAAGGCTGTTACAATAATCTGAGCGAGAAGAAATAAAAGCTAAAGAGAAATAACCATTTCTAACTCAGACTTAGACAGCAAAGTTCGCAGTTTGGAGATGTTTCTTAGCTGAAAAAGGCAGTTCCTAATCAACTGGTGAGTGTATGTTTGTTTTTTCTCACAGGTGCAGCAGCTGGTGATACATGGTGCATTTCTATCTGTGCTTTGTCATGTTCTTATTTTCTCCCCTTTTTATTTCCTCAGATCTTTAAAAAGCAAAACATATTTGGCTCAACAGTGAGTTCAGATTCTAATTCTGACTGCAAAAGCTGACAGACAGGATCAAATAAAAGCAAAAGATAAACTTGCTGTGCCAAAGATGAGTGTCTGGCCTCAGAGGTCAGCGGCTCTTACTGACTTAATCTGACTGTTATTAACGGAAAAATGAATATTTGAATAAACATGTAATAGAATAAGTTTGAACTGGCTCACTGTCCATGTAGCTGTGAAAGACGATGACGATGTTCTGATTAATGTTCACGTTTATTTCACGAATCATCACCTCACTGAAAAGTTGTTTCACAATAATCTCAAACTCAGGTTTTCTGAATCACATTTCCGTGCAGCTTCTCGCTGAACTTTCACACACTTGAAAAGTTCATCATTAAGTCCTGATAAAACTGGCATAAATCTGCTTTTATCAGTCAGAAAGTTCACAGCTGAGTGTAAATATGTCCTCATACACACAGTACTGACAACGTTTACTTTGAACATTCAGACTTTTTAAGGAAAAAGAAGAAAAGTGTGTTTGCTGAGTCCACGTACCTCTGCAGGCTGATCCAAAAATGGAGTCTGTGTCTCACTTTGCTTCTTTTAACGACCTTTTCAGCCGTCAGGAGGAAATAGACATCCTCCTTTCAGTTTCGTTTCACGTGCTGTTAAGTCCTTCAGTTTAGGTTACAGGCAGCATGTCCTGGAGTACTTAGTGTGAGTTAGGTTTCACTCCTGCATCCAGCAGCACACAGATCAGGGAGTTTTTGGCAGAACAGGAATTTTGGTACTTTCCAGTTTTTCTCCATGAAACATTTAAGGTTTTAAAGGAAATTAGTCTCTTTGATATTTATAATTTTATGCTCTTGCTCAGACGCAGATGAACAGCAGGTTATCAAAAGACTCAAAAGGAAACGTGTTACAGGAAATTCCAGTCCTCTCATTGTCCTGCTGCAGACTGACTTACGTTTGTTATACAGCTGACATATTTCCCATTATCACTGTGACTCCAAGGATCAACATCGTCACATTGATGTCCTTCGGTAGTGAGGAGGGTTTGTGTGCAGAGACATCGACGCTGATCTCTTTGTGTTGTTGTATACGTCTCTTTTATCTTCGTGCAGTTAATTTGTTCATCGTTGTGTTGCTTTGTATCTTCTTGTGGTCACTGAGCATCTTTTTAAAACTAGATTTTTTCATTGTTTTGTGTGCACAGACATGTAAAAGGTGACCAGTTTGTGTTTGTGTCATTCTTCTGTCTGTTTGACACCATTGTGTATTTCCTGACAGTCATTTTTCCCTCTTTGTTTTTTTAGTGTCGATATTTTTACATCCTTGCGTGTTTTTAAAATTTCGTACCTTTGCGGTTGTGATATTTGCTTTCTTTTTGTACGTCTTTGGTCCTTTTGAATCTAACTGGTGTCACTTTAGTGCTTTATTGTAATAACTGGAAACCCTGGTCAGTGGTCATTTTATTGTCACCAATGGGAAATTGATTTGCAGCATGTCCACTCATCAAACGACTCAGACATTTAAGAAAAACAAACAGAACAGCTCAAGTTTTATCAAGAGCTGCAAGAAAGTGTCGTGTGTGAGAGTGTTGGCAACAACAGTTATGGTTTAGTGTTGTTAAGCACGATAATAGCAGCAGGTATAAAGACACTATGTCTCGTGGTTTTCTCTGCAGGCACTTCACACCTGAAGGAAGCAGCTGAAAATCTCTAAAGAGACGGTTTGTTTTAAACTTGACATGACAGCGGTCGCCTTCTTCAGCACCTGCCTGTTATAAAAGTCCAAAAGCTGGACCTGAGACCTCCCTGAAGTCTGACCAGCCACTTTAACCAGGTTACCCAGTCTGGTCTTATTGGTCAGTGTCATGGTCCCTGTGTCTCTCAGCTCGCTCACTCTTGGTCACATGTTTTGATATTGCTTTTCTCTCTCTGGCTGTGTCCCAATTCAGGGTCTGCAGCCTTAAAGGCCGCATTTTAAGGCCGATTACGTCACAGCGACGCGACGAAGGCTGTCCCAATTCGAAGGCTGCTCGAAATGCGGCCCTCAAATGCGTCCTTCATTTCCCTGAATTTTAAGGACGTGGCGGTGTAGACTTCGTGGCCCAACATATCCCAGAATGCATAGCGCGGTGGTGGGTGTGGATAATTTTGCCGAAAAAAACGGCGGATGAGGGGCGCCCGAAGAGTAAACTTTAAGTAAGTACTGAATATTATGTCACTTATTTATGTGCAAATGTTTAATAACGAAGAACATTAAAACATTCCTGTTGGCCACATGTCGGCAAAGTTATGTGACATTAGTGACGTTTGTACTAACTTGGTTTTAAAGCCTTTACTTTAAAATATACGCCGTTCAATAGCTGAGCTTAATCAGAGAATGATCAAAGCTCATGTAGAAACAAACAAATGAACAAAAGATTTTCTCCTTCATTTCTGTCAAACAAAGCTGTATGAAACGTTTCCAGCTGTTAGTATCATGGTTGCTAGGCAACCTGGGCAGCGCGACGGAGGCAAGACCGTCCCATTTCACAAGCCTCGCACTTCCGGCCTTAGCGGTCTTTGAGTACGCGGCCCTTGAGGATCGTTGAGGCTGCAGACACTGAATTGAGAAACAGCCATTGTCTTTGTCCGCCTGGGCGGAGTTCATTACGGTTCCCACCCTCGGCCTGCACACCTGGACTGATCAACCTGCTGCTTGTTAATAGTTTCCTGACCACCTCTTAAGGCAGTGGCTCAGAGCTGGATATGAAATAGCTGGATGTGTCTCCTGTATATGAAGAACCCCCCATATTAACTTTGAGGGTCCAGCAGTCAGTTTGTCAATTTTCTATAAACTTTAGTGTCAATTCTTTATATTTTCCTTCATTCTGTACATTTCTTTTGGATACTTTTACTTCTTTTTTTTTTTGCATATTTGTTTTTTGAGTGTTATTTAAATGTTTTATTTATTTATTTATTTTTTACATTTTATTTTTTGAGTGTGTCTCCTGATTAAGAACACTGAGTAATGCCTGCTGTCATGTCCAGGGGGCGCTGTGGCTCCACAGTAATCACTGCCACATGGATGAACTTGTTAATCACTCACAGGCTCTTTATGAATCTACTCATTAATATTATGTTATTAATTTATTCTATGTTTACACAGAATAAAGCAGAAATACGTCTGATCGCATCCACACAGCAGCTGTTTCACTTTCAGCACATTCAGCAGGAAATAAAATAATGGATGCTCCGTTAATTCAATTCAATTCAATTCAATTTTATTTATATAGCGCCAAATCACAACAAAAGTTGCCTCAAGGCGCTTCATAGATACAGAGAAAAACCCAACAATCATATGACCCCTATGAGCACTTTGGCGACAGTGGGAAGGAAAAACTCCCTTTTAACAGGAAGAAACCTCCAGCAGAACCAGGCTCAGGGAGGGGCGGGGCCATCTGCTGTGATTGGTTGGGGTGAGAGAAGGAAGACAGGATAAAGACATGCTGTGGAAGAGAGACAGAGATTAATAACAGATATGATTCAATACAGAGAGGTCTGTTAACACATAGTGAGTGAGAAAGGTGACTGGAAAGGAAAAACTCAATGCATCATGGGAATCCCCCGGCAGCCTACGTCTATTGCAGCATAACTAAGGGAGGATTCAGGGTCACCTGGTCCAGCCCTAACTATATGCTTTAGCAAAAAGGAAAGTTTGAAGCCTAATCTTAAAAGTAGAGATAGTGTTAAAGTGCCAAGTCTCAGCTTTAATCTTATCAGAGTGAAATAATCCTGAATTTAAAGTCTGAGTGCTTCTCAAATACTGCCAAAGATGTTTTTCACAGGTCTTTCATATGCATCCAGGATTTCTCTGACTCTTCTGATGATATGTGTACTGCACATGATGACATATTCAAAGTATTCACAGTTTTAGATTGAGGAGGATTATTTTACTTCTATGAATCTTTATGAGATGAAGGGCAGCCTCCTCCCATAGGCAAAATCTGCTGTTAAATGACAGCCAATCAAAACTGGAGATTGTTGGTGGCATCCAGCTCTACTAAGAGCAGCGAGCATAAAGGGAGTGACTTTTCTATCAGCTCATCAAACATCAGCAAACACACAAACTGTTTACTTTGTGTGTTTGCAAAGTAAACACACAAAGTTTTGTCTCACAGTGTTGCTCTTGTTGTTTCTCTTTAGCACCATTTATTTTTCCAGGCCTTTGTTTCCTCCATCCCAGTTGTTTTTAGCTGTGTTGTTGTCATCAAATTCCAACAATTTTTTTTTTATTAAACAGTAAAATGTCTCAGTTTAGACGTCTGATGTGTTTTCAGTGTTTTTTATGCATACAAATATGGAATAATTAATTATTTACATATGAATATTGCAATGAACACAATAGTAAAGTCATTTCTATGGCATGTTTATTTTTCAGGTTACACTGACATGGTTACAAAATATGTCAATTTATGATTTCTTATTCAAATATAAAAAAATATATTTGAACGTACAAAATAATCAGAACCTGCTCTGAGTTTACTTGTAACCCCACGCGCTGCCTCCAGCACGCTGGACAGGTTTTGGTTTGATGGTGTCAATGATTGAGATTCGATTCGGGTCCCAGACACAATCCTCCTCCAGGCCGCTCGTCACCATCCCACAGTTGGGTGGCACCCAGGCGGTGTCGTATCCGTGGTCATGCCAGGTCTTCTGAAGTGGGTGGTTCTGACGATTGATGGCTTTAACCTTTCCCACGTTGACCTTAACCCTAATGACAACCCTGTCATGCACAGGGTGTTTCAAGGGATAGCGACTCGCTTTCTGCAGGTCTCTGCTGAGGTAGACCCCTGGACCGAGCATCCCGTCCAAAGACTGGCGAAAACCTGAAGCCAAGATCGATCGAGCGTTCGCACTGGTAGTGCCGTGGTACATGGCATAGGTTACACCATCTTCTGGCCTTTCACAGTCAACTCGCACTACCCCATCAGGAAGACCGTCATCTTCAACCCACTGGAAGCTCATTTTTCAGATCCAGATGTTGGTGTCAGTGTCCCTGTAGAAAAAATATGTTACTGACATCAGTGACAAGACAAAACAGATAAGATTAGCTATAAAATTAAGAATTTTCCTCAGTGAACGTCCAAGCAAATTCAGCCCATGTGACTCTACAGGCCTGAGTTAGCATGTTAAAGGTTAAAGTTCATGACAGTACAATTAGAAAAAGAGGACGAAGCCTCTTCTTTCTAAAAACAAACAGCTGGAGATCAGTGATCAGGGCTCAACAACAAATCCGTGGCTGGTTTTTGCTGCCGTGCAAACACCCAACAATAACCGTGTTATTTGCATCCTTTCAAATGATTTTACTGTCAGATGTGCTCCGACACAGGTTTGTGTACAGAATCACCAACAGCAGGGGACACAACATCCTTCTGCTGAACCAGTCGATGTCACAACCTGCTCAGACACAACACTGTTCACTCCTGTTAGGTAGGAAGTCATCCAGAAAGATTTTTACTCGAGTCACACTGATCCAAAAGTCTGTGCATTAAAAGCTGTGGTTCAATCTTATCAAGTGCAGAATAAATGACAGTCTGACCTCTGACCCCTCAAAAAGCTCCTGAATGATAGAGTGTAGTTAGATTTCCACACTGTGCAGTTTCACTTAATTTTCTGTTCATCTGAGGCTATAAATCCTTTTAGAACCTGCTAAGAACCAAATTACTTTGATTAACTCAAAGTAAAAATACAAATAAATTTAAAACAGTGTGACCTTAAAGTTGAGCAGCTGATACCAAAATATTCTAATGTTTTTATGGCAAAAATGTAACTATAATAGGTGTAAAAGTCTGTCAAATGACAGTTTTCGAACACTGAACTCATTGAAAAGTTTGCCATTAAGTACAATTTAAAACCAGCTCAGGTTTGCTGAGTTACATTTTTCTGCAGCTTCTCACTGGATCGTTTAGTCCTGATTAAACTGGCACAAATCTGCTTTTATTAGTCAGGAAGTTCACAGCAGCGTCTAAATATGTCCTCAAACACACAGACAACATTCACTGTAAACATTCAGACTTTGTTTGAGTCCACGTACCTCTCTGCAGGTTGGTCCAAGAATGGAGTCCGTGCCTCACTCTGCTTCCTTTAAGAGTAGACGTCTTTCTTTCAGTTTTGTTTCATGTGCTGTTGCTCGTCCTCTGCTTTAGGTTACAGACAATATGTACTAGGTGTGGTCAGTGTGTGAGTTAGGTTTCACTCCTGCCACCCAGCAACACACAGATCAGGTGTTTTCAGCCAGAAAGAAACTTTTGGCACTTTCCAATTTTCCTCCATAAAAGTTTTGTGATATTAAAGGAAATTTGTCTCCTTAATATTTATAATTTTATACTCTTTTGTTCAGATGCAGATGAGTTATATAACAGAAACACGTAACAGGAAATGCCCGTCCAGTCAGATTCCTGCTGTATTTGCAAATGTTTCCATTGCTCTGCTGCAGACTGTCTTTCGTTTGGACCAGTGAAAGTTTACGGGAATTTGGCTGATATATTTCCCATATAGCTAGCTCCTGCTGTGGCTCTAAGGCTGCTGCTAACTTTGCATTTATGTAAAGCTGCAGATGCTGAAAACGACAGCCTGAAGCTATTATTACACTAAATTGGCTTCTCTCAAAATATAAAAGAGCCCATCAGTGTCTTTAGTCACACATTTGTTCCGACAGAAACTGAACATTAAACAGTCTTCTTTTGTCTTATCATTACTTCAATTTACGATAATGGATTATACAGCTGTGGGGTATACAGTTCATTACAGCAGACGTCTTTCTGAAAGTGCTGTAACTAATAACCATTTCCCACTACCACCTACTCGAGTCGGCTCTGCACACCTCGACTCATTTTTGGGGGTTTCTATTAGGCGGTAGTGCCTGGGACCTACTGTTAGTACCTACTCGGCTGGGGATCCAGGTGATACGAAAATGTGACCTCACCAGACGGCATGTCATCGATTGGCTAGTCAGTGGTGTCACTCGATGAGTCTTGAGAGCTTCTCCTTTACAAAAATCTAAACCGCCATTTTGAAACCTGGCAACGAGGGAAATGTGTCCAGAAAAAACAACACTGTGGCCCTGAGTCTGACAAAAAGGCCCAGACTGAGCAGCAGGTTTACCATCACCTCAACGTGCTGTTGTGGCGTTCATGTCGCACAGAAATTACATCAACATGACCGGAACCGAGTTAAGTCAAGTCGAGCCAAGTAGGTACTCGTGAAAAGTTTAATTCAGATCAAACTGAGGTTATTGTACTCGGCGCTGAAAAGCTTAGAAATATGGTATCTAACCAGATTCTTACTCTGGATGGCATTACCTTGGCCTCCAGTAACACTGTGAGGAACCTTGGAGTCATTTTTGACCAGGATATGTCCTTCAACGCACATATTAAACAAATATGTAAGACTGCGTTCTTCCATTTGCGCAACATCTCTAAAGTTAGAAATATCCTGTCTCAGAGTGACGCTGAAAAACTAGTTCATGCATTTATTACTTCCAGGCTGGACGACTGTAATTCATTATTATCAGGAAGTCCTAAAAACTCCCTGAAAAGCCTTCAGTTAATCCAAAATGCTGCAGCAAGAGTCCTGACAGGGACTAGAAAGAGAGAGCAGATTTCTCCTGTTTTGGCTTCCTGTTAAATCCAGAATTCAAAATCCTGCTCCTCACATACAACCTGATGAATTACGTAATCAACTAAAAAAAAGGCTCTAAGTTCCCTCCAAGGTGGTCCAGGTGAGGAAGACCAATGTAGCCTAGAACAAAGAAAGGGAGGAAAGGGAATCAATAACTCACCTGTGTTTCACTTGCTCTGTTTAAAAAGAAACATCCTTCTTTCAGTTTTGTTTCACGTGCTGTTGTTAAGTCACTTTAGGACCACACCCAGTAAATATTGTATAGCCTAAAGCGACTTAACAACAGCAGGTGAAACAAAACTGAAAGAAAGATGTCTCAGAGTGGTTTGAAATGAAGTTTATTAAAGTGGAATTCAAAAATGGATTTACAAGTGCAGAATTTATTCTACAAATTATTATTTAAGAACAGAATTCTTTATTTTGATGCGCGTGGCTCTTGACTCCACAGTCAGTGTGTGAATCAGGCTTCACTCCTGCCACACAGCAACACACAGATCAGGAGTTTTCAGGCAGAATGAGACTTTTGGTATTTACCATTGCATCTCCATAAAATATTTAGAACAAACAGAGGGTGGAAGGGAATAAATAACTGTGTTTGTTTCGTTGCTTAACAATAAGCTACCTGTCATGTCGTTGAACCTGCTGTAAATCCATGTTTAACTTTTTCTGTTGCAGATTTCTTTGTCTTTCACTTTCAGGCAGACTGGATGGTGTCGCTTAAGAGTGGCAGACTCAGCTGAAAGTTTCATTGTTTTACTTTCCCCAAGAGGGCACAAATGTTTATACTGCCTTTGTTGTTGTTGTTGTTTGTTTGTTTTTTACAAAAAATTAGTTTTTTTGATTGATAACTTTGTCCTGTTGTTGGCAGACCAGGCGTGTGATCGGTCATATGATGTGTACACTGCTTCTGGGAAACCCTGGGTCAGTGTATAGAGCTGATAACAATGGTCAGTGATCATTTTATTGTCCCCAATGGGAAATTGATTTGCAGCATGTCCACTCATCAAACAACTCAGACATTTGAAAAAACAAACAGACAGAACAGCCCAAGTTTTATCAAGAGCTACAAGAAAGTCCCATCCTCTAGTTCACAGTGATCGGTCGCGTCACTGGAGGAGACGAAGCCGCTTATAGGAGAGCGGTGGCCTGTCTGATGTCATGGTGTGAGGACAACATCTTCACCCTCAACACTGACAAGACAAAGAAGATGATAGTGGACACGAGGAAGAAGAGGAGGCCTCACCAGCTGCTGTTTATCCGGGGCCTTGAAGTGGAGAGGGTGAGCAGCTTTAGGTACCTGGGCGTCTACATCAGTGAGGACCTCACCTGGACACTGAACACCACACAGCTGGTCAAGAAGGCTCAGCAGCGGCTGTATTTCCTGAGGAGGCTGAGGAAATTTGGTATGTCGGCCAAGATCCTCAGGAGGTTAAAAAAAGCAAACCCATGCCTCCTAAAAAGAGCAAGATCCCCTACAAACCCCCTTTTGTTTTTTGGGGGCTATTTTATGTCCTCTTTGCTATTAAAAAAATCTTTATAGGCAATTTTTCCCTTTTTGTGTTGTTTTTCTTGGATTTTTGTACATCTTTGTTGCTTTTTTATGATTTTACATTTTTTAAGATCATTATATTCTTTAGTTTTGTCATCTCTGTGGTGCTCACGTCTCCAACTATTTTAATTTTATGCATTTTTATAAACATTTTGTGTTACCAACTTATACAGCGTCTGACCAGATAAGCTGGTGTCACAGCAAAGTGAATATACACTCACCCACAATTCATCATGTACAGCTGTTCATCTGCTTGTTAGCAAAACTGGTTAATCAGCCAATCACTTGGGAGCATTCAGTGCATTTAGGCACTTTACTGTTAATGAATATATGAACGTTTCCCTTTTTGAATAAAGTATGAAAAGTCTTTTTCCTTCCCACTGTCACCAAGTCCTGCTTCACTGATGGGGTCTTCTCACTAAGATAGTAGGCTCTACCTTACACTAAAAATGCTTTAATATGAATAAATATTGAACTGATGTTACCGAGATAACAATATCCAGTTTGAAAAAGGAGACAGGGAGGCAAAGTTGACAATAGAATAAAGGTTTTTATTAATAAATAAACAAAAAAGACACACAAGCCTGTATTTTACCCCAAAAGACAGAAACAGACAAAACAAAATAAGTGTCGTTCAAAGGCTACATGAACCAAGCTCAGTGTTTATCACCAGCGCGACCACGAACTCGACCAGAACCACCACGGCCAGAACCACCATGGCAAGCACGACAACAACCAGCACCACCACGACCAACACCACCACGGTCTTGAACCAGCTCGAGGATCCCTGACAGGTTTTGGTTCAATGGTCTCAAGGAATGTGATTCGCTCGGGATCCCAGACACAATTCTCCTCCAGGCCGCTCGTCACCATCCCACAGTCGGGCGGCACCCAGGCGGTGTCATATCCGTGGTCATGCCAGGTCTTCTGAAGTGGGTGGTCCTGACGATTGATGGCCTTCACTTTTCCCACGTTGACCCTAACCTTAATGACAACCCTGTCATCCTCAGGGTGTTTGATGGGATAGCGACTAGCTTTCTCCAGGTCTCTGCTGAGGTAAACGCCCCGACCGAGCATCCCAACTGAAGACTGACGAAAACCTGAAGCCCAGATCGATCGAGCACTCGCCCTTTTTGTGCCATGGTACATGACATAGATTTTACCATCTTTTGGTCCTTTACAGTGCACTCGAACTACCCCAGAAGGAAGACCGTCATTTTCAGCCCACTCAATGCTCATTTTTTATTTTCTGATATCAGTGTCAGTGTCCCTGCAGGAAGAAGAATTATTATGATGAGGACATCATCAAATTAAGACAAAAACAGGGTAATGGTTACCGTTCAAAAAGGCTTATTATTATTATTATTATATGTCAAGTAATTTAAAGGTGTGTCCAGAAAAGCAATTTGAATTTACTTTAAATTCATTTTTAAGTAAAGTTAATCTTAAATAATTTCCAGTCCAAACATATGGAATAAAAATCCACATATACAATAATATACTATGAAAAAAACTGGAAAACATGAATCTTAAAAAGACAGAGACAAAAACACTTGATTCATTTCAGTTTGGCTTTATGATGTCAACAAAAAGCCAACAGAAAATAATGATAAAAAATATATAATAATAATAATAATAATAATAATAATAATAATAATAATAAAATGCAAATCTCAATAAATCCAACAACTGTCCCCCCAATTTTAAAATATTATAAGATGAATATATTCTATATATTATTTAACACAGTTGGGTAGATACCAATACTTCTATTTATGGCTGGAAGTATTGATATCTTAATGCAGATAAAGATGAGACCTAAGTGGAGCCTCACTGGAGGCCAAGGCCTGCTTAGACACCAGGTTTCTGAGGGTTATTCGCAGGAAGTACAATAACAGTTAAATCAGAATTTAGAAGCAGAAAAAATAGTGGTCATCTAGACCTTTATGTCTTGAAGACAGGCCTGGGTATGTCGTATGTATTATTGTAATAAGCAGCACCTATGGAAAGTATGTATAAAATAAAAAGCGCTGGTCCCAACCCAAGAACCATGTGCAACTCTGTGACTAAGTTTTGTGGGTGAAGAAGACAGACAAGAATATTTACATAAAAAATTACTAGAATCTACCAGAACCTATTAGAAATGATCCAAACAGGTGCATTGCATTTCTTCAGTACCAACACCCACAGTACAAAGTACTCGACTGTCTGCAGAAGAATATTATGGTCACTGGTACTGAACGCTGCCTAGGACAGGTCCAGAGAGTGCGCTGTCAGAGGCTTTCAGAGGGTCATTGGTAACCTTCACTAATGTTGTTTCTGTGCTCTGATAATCTCTAAATAATGACTGAAACTCTAGAAATAAACAATTCATCTGAAAGAGTCACAAACTGATTAGTCAATAAGTACTTTATGTACACAGAACTATCTGTGAAAATCTAGACTTTGAGGAAAAAACAAAAGCTGAGTTCACGTACCTCTCTCTCCAGGTTCACCCAAAAGTGCAGTCTGTGTCTCAGTCTGCTTCGTTTAAATAACAATGTTCAGCCTTCAGGAGGAAGCACCATCAATAGAAATCCTTCTATCAGCTGTTTCACATTCTGCACATTGTTACGTCCTTCACTTTAGATTGTAGATGATGTTATTTATTGGGAGTGGTCTGTACAGGAGTTATCATAGGTTTCAGTCCTGAGAACCAACTGCACCCGACCCAGAGCCTATCAGACAAAACGGGCTTACGAGAACTTTCTTTTCCTCCATGAAAGATTTATGATCAGCACAAATTTGCCTTTTCAAAATGTATATTTTCCTATAGATCTGTAAGATGAATTACAGGCAGTCAGAAATATCAGAAGGAAATGTGCAAACGGGAATCACCTGTCCAACTACATTCCTACCAGTATTAAAGGTTCCATCGCTCTGCTGTGTCCTCTCTTACATTTCTCATCACATAAAACATCTTATGGGAATATGGCTGACATACTGTCAGGCCTGGACTGTACACGACCACAGTGGATTTTAAATCCAGTCAAGATTTTTAAAAATCAAGATCTGAGTAAAATTAAAGTGCACGCCTTCAGCTTTAATTCAAGGAGGTTAACAGAAGTATCGTATTAACTGCTTAGGAATGACAGTTATCTTTATACACAGTCCCCCTTTTTTAGAGGCCCAAAACTAGTAGATAGTGATGGAGGAACAGTTTCACTGCCAGGTTAGGCCTGCTCCATCATGACAAAGTAAATGACTAAAAGATCTGGAGTTCATTCCAAGTGTTTCTCTTTGAACCTCGTATTCAGAGTTCTAGTGAACAGCTTCCAAATGCGAGGTCGTCACTAAGCTGAAAGAACAAAAATAGAGAACAGAGAAATAGAAAAACTTTAGGGTTTACAAGACGGTGCAAACGACTGGCTGTACTCAGGAACAGGAAGTCCAGAATCAGTCAGCAAACATCTAAAAGAGAAATAATACTTAAACAGATGGAACCAAGATGAATTTGTACCAAACTGATGGGAAGAGAAAAGTATGGAGAAAGACAGAAGCATGCACATCATCCATCAAACATGGTGAAAGCAACGTTAGGGCAGGAGCTTGTAGGCCCGCCAGTAGAACGAGGTCATTGCTGTGATGGCTGATCGCGGCAGCAGGATGAACTGTGATGTGACAAATGCTGTGAAACTGATCAGGCAGAACTTCACAGTGTAAGTGGATAATAACCCACAGCAAACTGCAAAAGTAACCTCGAGGCAAAGACATGGACTATTCTTCAATCGGCAAATACACCCAATAAATGCACTTTGAAAAATGCTGTTTCTTCTTGAAGGTGACGAACACTAGAGAGCAGGAGAAGCAGATCTAAAGAGAGGACGGGGACTAAAAATCATCGGCCGTTGTTTTGTTTCTCAGGAACAGCCACCTGTTAGCTTGTTCAACCGGTTTTAAATCCAAGTTTCACTTTTGTTTCAGCTCTCGTACATTTTCTTGTAAGTCACACGTCACGGTATTCACGAGGTGCGGTTAGCAGAACAGCAGGTCCCACATCCATGTTTTTGACAGGAGACCACAAAGATATATAGGTGTGGCGGGGCGTGGCCTGTGGTGCCATGCAGGGAAGGCGGACGCACCTGCACGGCATCCGCAATCACGACTTAAATATTGCACTGGGTTCTCTGGTTGGGGCTGTTGTTGTGGTACTGGTGAGCTCTGTGTGTATTGTGAACAGCAACAGTGTGTGCTAATAAAGAATGCTGCAAAGCATGTTAATGTCACCGGGTCTGCCGTGGTCATTTACAATAGTTATACGGCCTTTCCCTAAAAAGAAAAAGTGTTTTTTAATTGTAATTTTGCTGCTAGAGGAGGTTGTTTGTGATCGTTCATGTGAAGTCAACATATTCTCTGTTTTTAATAGCTATATTCAGAAACCCTGGTAACCTACAGAGTTGATAACCACGGTCATGTGCCTGTCAGGGTTACTGTGAGAAGGAAAGGATGTCCTGATAATAATTCATTTTTGCTGAATACAGATGTGGTCCAGATGTCACCACACAATTGATCCATAAATGATTCACATGTGCCAAATGTGAACCAGAGAAAACTGCAGGTGGGGCTGTGTTTAGGTTGAACATGCTGGCACTCAGACAATGAAAGCAGTAACAAATATTACTTAAATATGTCGAAAATCAGGTTTGACTCCTACTATATGCTCATTAAAAAACAAAATTTGACCAACTGTACTGGGGCTGGCTTATTAAAGAAAACTGTGGAACAGCAGTGAAAAAACTCCAGTGTGATCACGGTGACAGAAACAGAGAAAATGAGGCAAAATGTTCATATCGATGCTATCAGCAGCCACACGGCTTTCAGTGTTGGATCGATACTTTGTTTCTGTCGTCTAAGTTCAGCACTGAAAATGATCCAGTATTTTTTAAGTGAAAAACAATAGACGTCAAACAGGAACTGTGAAAAATGTCACAACTTTTCAGTGTCTATTTTATTTAACGTCTATAGCACATTTAAACAACAGAAGTTGGCCTAAAGTGTTTTAGACACAAACACATTTCAGAATCAGAATCAGAATCAGAATCAGAAAGGGTTTTATTGCCAAATGTTGAGCAGGTTTACAACATTAGGAAATAGCTGCAGTACTTAGTGCAAACATACTGTCAGATAACGCTTAAATAAACATGAAAATTAAAATTAAAAGTGCTAAGTAGATAGATATATACATGAGTGCAGGTGGTGATCAGTGCAAACATGGAACGATGCAGTGAACAGTGTAGCGTCATGTGTTAGTGGCGGGAACAGTCATACAGTTATTGTTCATGAGTCCAACAGCAGAGGGGAAGAAACTGTTCTTATGGTCTCGCCATAAGAACAGTTTCTTTCGCACCAGAACCTGTGACTGGACCGGAGCCTCCTGCCTGAGGGGAGCAGGTCAAACAGACTGTGTCCAGGGTGAGAAGGGTCAGCTGTGCTCCGAGCTGCACGCCCCAGTGTCCTGGAGGTGTACAGGTCCTGCAGAGATGGGAGTCTGCAGCCAATCACCTTCTCAGCAGAGCGCACAACACGCTGCAGTCTCTGTTTGTCCCTGATAGTGGCTCCAGCGTACCACACGGTGATGGAGGAGGTGAGGATGGACTCGATGATTGCAGTGTAGAATTGCATCATCGTCCGTGTTGGCAGGTTGAATTTCTTCAGCTGCCTCAGGAAGTACATCCTCTGCTGGGCTTAATGACGGAGGTGATGGTGGGCTCCCACTTCAGGTCCTGGGTGATGGTGATGGTGGATTTCTGTTCCAGGTCTCAAACAATCTGTTTAATTATGTACATGAAAGCTGAAAGATGTGTTCACTGTGTTATTTATGGCAGAAAGAGAAAATCACAGTGATTTAGTGATCATTCAAATGTGTTGATGATTCACCTCATAAATCATGAAACACTCTCCTCTATAAGCTCCTTTTATTTATTTGGTATCATATTGATTCCAATGTTTGCAGTATCACACAGCATTACAATTCAGGCAAAGTTGTTGGTATTTTTCCTCGAAAAGTAAAAAACAATATTAATTTATAATTTTCCGAGTGTGTGGTTTCATGGGGGGAGGAGGGGCCCAACAACACCTTTCTGCTCCTGTCTACAGAAATGCAGCTCCGGCCCTGCAGAGGTGTCGCTTCACAATCAGATTCAGAACATTTTATTAATCCCAGAGGAAATGATGTGGTTACAGTCGGTCCAAGACAATAAGAACAGCAACAGGCTGTATACATTATATATTACAACGTTACAAAATATAAGAAACAGCTCTAATATATTTATAATTAAGATATTTGTATATCCAGAACATTACAGACATTTTACTGTAAAACTTTGTTATTTCACTGCAGCATGTAAGGGTGCAGCTACTGGATGGGGGAGTCAGAGATGTATCTACAGGCAGGAGGATTTCCTGAGTCGTTCACTGGTGCATTCGGGGAATCTCAGACTTTCTCTGAACTACTGACGTTAAATGGCCGCATGAGGGCCTCTGCGTCCTCTCCACCGCCTCCAACACTCTCCTCATTTCGAGTCTGTGCCAAATTCCCTCCTCCTCCTCCTGCTCTCTGCCAGCCAGTAGCAGCTCTCTGGCCGCGGAGGGGAGCATTCACACCCCGCTGTCGGCGTTTAGCGGATGGAGCTCTCAGTCTGAGTCTGACCCGGAGGGAGGGAGGAGGAGAAGATGAACGGTAACCCGTGCGCCCGCAGGCTGGCCCGGCGCTCCAGGTCCGCGCTGCTGCTGGTCGCCGCTCTGGCCGTCCTGCTGGTCCAGACTCTCATCGTGTGGAACTTCAGCAGCCTGGACTCCACCGGCGGGGACGGAGGCGCCAGGAGCCGGGAGAAGAGAGAGGACCGGACCGGGGGGTTCAACAAAGCCGACAGGGAGCACCCGCGGAAGGGGCTGCAGAAGAGGGGCGACCCGCCGCCGCTGGTCGGGAAGGCGGCCGATCAGCAGCAGCTGCAGGCGGTGGGTTTGACTGATGTGCCCTTCACGAGGCGCTTTAATCAGATTTTTACACGCGTGTTTTCGGGGAATGAGCCGAAGGAAGCCGCATGGCAGCCGCGGAGAGGATGCTGCAGCTGCTGCCTGTTGTTTTGGCTTTCCCGTCAATAGTTTGCCCGCTTTCGTCAGGGAGATGGGTCTGTAGGCCAAACTTAATTTAAAAAACAGCCAATTTAAGGTGTCGATTATTGGTGGCTGTGGCAGGTTAACTGCGCCACCTTCTCATTCGTAGCTACAGTTTAAAAACGTATCAGCACCAGACAATCAATTCATCACTTTAAGCTGTGAGCCTCAGACAGTTTCCATTAACGCTTCAAAACAGCTGATTGCTGTGACAATCAAATGAAAACTACGGGTGATCGCGCGCTTTATTTATTGTAAGACCAATGCCGAATTAAAGATCACGCAGACATTTAAAAAGAAATGCCCCCAGTTTTGTTCTACAATCTAATTTTAAGGGTCGACAACCGAGAAAATGTGCAAATGGCTGTTTTTGTTATTGGAGTTTGGTTTGGCAGCGTCTCACGTTTTAAACGTCATTTGTGTTACTTTCAGCGTGAAAGGTCACCGTGTTTGTATGAATCTGTTCATTCTAAGGCTGCAGTCCCGTTTACATCTCTGGTACTTTGAGGTTTGGGCCTGAAATGCTCTTCGGTTTACGTGTTTGCGGTTTCTTTGGTAAATTTAAAGAATTGTACTGACACTTGAGGAATTTAGGAAATGATTAAGCCAGTTTCGGTTAAGAGAAGTTGCTCCCCTGTAATATTGGCTTATGAAATATGTTTATAAAGGGAAAACATAACATTTAATATTAAGTTAGAGGTAAAATGAGCACTTTTACTCCTTAAAGCAACTTTTTGGGTGTGAGGTTTTAAAATTAAAGGGGTCCTCAAATTAAGCTCCCTTTCCCTCATAAATTTTAATCACATTTGAGGAAATTAGTTTTTATTGGTGGAAACTGGTCTTGTGTGTAAAATAATTATGACAAAGACGCAGCTCATCAAGTGAAAGCTTTGGTGATGGGGTCCATTCTTGCAACAATAGAACTTAATAGACAAACTGTTTCATTTCGAGCTCTAACACCTATTTCAGTGTCGTGTAATTTTGCACAGAATCAGTAGTTCTTAGAGGAAAATGTTCTAAGCTTGGATTTCGGGTTTTCTTACTAAAATTAAAGGATTGTTACGACACTTAAGGAACTAGGAAAACAGATTCAACCTTGTGTTATTAATGGAAGTCGGTCTGCTCTGACATTAAGTTGTAAAATGACTTTTACAAATGAGGCTTTGTGTAGAATTTCTTTAGCAAACCTGTATTTAAGTTTGACCTGAAAGCTAAAATTTAAAGCAGTTTTACCTTAAAGGCAAAAACCAAAAATCTCTATTTTAGTAATTTTCTGTCTTCTCACATTCATGATTAGATTTCCATCTTCATCTCCACGTGAATCTCCACAGCTCATTTCAGGCACAGCACTCGTCATCATCCTGCTGAGACTCCTTTGTGTTTATGTTCAGAAAAACCTGTCGGGATCCAGGTGTTCTCACATGTTTTAATGACATGGATGTAGTGTGTGTGTGTGTGTGTGTGTGTGTGTGTTAGCAGGAAGCAGTGTCCCATTTCCAATAAAATATCACTTGCTGGAACTCGGTGAAATCAGCCTCCTCCCCCTGAAACACTGAGTGTGTGCTTGTATGTTTATCTTTGTGAGAACATGTTGGCCCGTTCCTTGTTTGATAACTAAGAGTAGATGTTGGTGTATTTCTAGAAAATACATGATGTGTTATCCGTGTCAGAGAACAAGAATGTTTACGGGGTCCAAACAGCCACAGTCTGGACTTCTCGGGAGAACACTGATAGCGCCGATTCACTGAAGAGCACTGTGGGAGTCGGCTTGTGATGGTGATGGTGGGTGATTGGAAAGGCACAGGACTTATCCCACATTCTGATCGCACTGGAGGTATGACTGTAATGCTGAGCCTGTATTAATGTGGCTGTTGATCCAAGTCGTTCCTCTGTGAGTTGGGAGGATCCTGCGACCTGTCTGTTACAGACTTGGACAGGTCAGCCTTTCTGTGCTTTAATGACGGAAAGAAAACAAGTATATTTAATTCTTTCGTTACTCAGAAATGTCCTATTTTAAATAGTTGGCAGCCTTCAGAAACCTCGATGTTTACATGCAGCGTTATCTACTTTTCTATCGTCTGAACTTCCTGTCAGAGTGGAGCAGAACCATCAGGCCGTTCAGGCCAGAGTTGAGGCTCGGTGTGAAATTTGTGGTTTTTATTATTTGTTATTGTAGTTGTGTGTCTTATTTTGAAAAAAATATTTACGCGTTACCATAGTGACCAGAGAGCATTAAGGGGCAGAGAGGATGTTACTCTCAGTGTTGTTGGTGCATTTATATTATCTGACATTAAAACGGTCTGCGGTGCAAAAAAGGTTGGGGACCGCTGCCATGGTGATAAGCCTTAAACTTGCATTCTTTCCAATGGCCAGCAGGGGGCAGTGACTCTGGTCTCAAAAAGATTTCAGGTTGTATAGAAGTCTGTGGGAAAATGACCCTACTTCACCCTCATCTATGAGCTCAGTAAACACTTTCCTGATGACCTTCTTGTCTCAACCAGTAGTTTAAAGTGTTGTTTAACACAACACAATCGTGATTTATTAAATTTTTGTCCCATTAGGTTTAACAGGAGCTGCTTTAACTTTTTAAAAGAGAGTTCAGCCTCATTCGTCCTGTTTCAGTCTTGTTTCCGTTCTTGCAGTTTTTTTTATGTGCCCAAGATCCAGTTTCAAAATCTTTACCTTTCTTTGTCTTATGATGTATATATTTAAATATTTAACAGGTTCTAACTGAGGGGACGGCAGCTACATGAATGTTTAATGTTTTCATTAAATATTTTGGGTCTTCCTGGACATCAAACCTCAAAAACGTTTTTTGTCGTTTTTTCAGTACAAATCCCCAAAGGTCTTATTTATATTTTTTTAAAGGTGAGTGTTTTCTGGCTTTTTAACGTTTCTATAACATTAACCTTTGGGTGTTGGAACAAAACGAGGATGAACCATCAGACCTGGGACGAGTCGCCCTTAACCCTGGTTACATTTCTATCTGGGCATGTGCAGAAACACAGGAAACCTGCTTCAGTGAAACACAATCATAGCAGTCACGTATGAGTGCGGTCCTCCACCTCCAAGGTGTGATGAATGTGGGAGTCGTGTCACTGTGGAGCCTTTCAGGATTGTAGTGAACACACTTGACTGGATGTTATAAACGAGGCTGCAGTGTGTTGGACGCACACACACACACACACACACACACACACACACACACACACACACACACACACACACACACACACACAGAGCCGTTGCTGGAAAGCTGAACACTGCTGGTATTTAAACTCTGAAATCTGCAGTTGTGTCTTTGTGACTTTGACATAAAGCTTGCTGACTCCAGCCTAATCCCGATTCTAACCTGAACTCTTAAATCAAACGTGAACCCTCAGAAAGCCCCGTGAAGCCGTCTGTGCGCACACGTGTACAGTGCTGACCACACTGTGCGTGTCAGAGCCGACACACATACTAACAGCCAGGTCAGATCAGATTAGAGGATTTCTTTGGATCACGTTTCTCTGATGGGATTTATACTTTCTAATCTAGTTTAGATTGTACAATAATCCCTAAATGCTGTGTTTGTGTGTGTTTGTGTGTGTTTGTGTGTCCTCGCTTGTATCTCTGCACCGAACATTGTTTAAAAAAGGAGAGTGAGGACAGTAAGGAATCTGTCAGTCTGCCTCTCTGATGTGTGCGGCTGGTTGTCATGAAGGTGAACGTGCGACGCTCAGGAGTCTCAGATATCCTTTAAACCAGCTGTAAACCTGTGATGGCCCCAGAATGAAACCAATAAGTTGTTCTTAACAGACACAGA
The DNA here is from genome assembly GCF_056152115.1 of Neolamprologus brichardi. Taxonomy (NCBI): domain Eukaryota; kingdom Metazoa; phylum Chordata; class Actinopteri; order Cichliformes; family Cichlidae; genus Neolamprologus; species Neolamprologus brichardi. Next base: position 24,417,808 of record NC_142107.1, read on the forward strand.
ATGAGACGGAAGCTCTGTACATTCATCTGCCGTCATGTCAATATTTTCACATGGATTTGAGATTGTAAGCTAGTTTAAAAACACACGTCTTACCTGGACATTAGGGGTGGGGAAAAAATCGATACTGTGTAGCATGGTGATATTTTGTTTGCTAATAATGTATGGATACAGGGACAGCAGAAATCGATACTTTGTTACAAAAAAGGTTTTTGTGCTCTGACTTCAGAGCATGTTGATCCTTTTTCTGAGCAAGAATCCTGACATTCCTTCACTGTCCAAATGTGTTTAATAAACATGACAGTTTACTTATTTTAATTTAAGACATGTTTTATTTTAATTAAGTTTCAAACTTTTTTATTTAATGTAAAATTATATTTTGTTTTAATTTACTTTCAAATTCTTCAGTTGCTGAAGGGGCTGCATAGTTTTCATAAACTGCATAGTTCAGAATAGCTATAATTGTACCAGATGGTTGATTCAGTTAAGTTGGACTAGACTGTAATACAAACCGTTCAGTTTGTCAACAATAAAACTGAAATGAGAGAAAGACTGAGTGTGAGACTTTGATATTAGAGAAAATGAATATTGATAAAGTTTATCTTTATGTACAGAATCTGAATATCGCAAAATATTTTAAAAAATTGCAATAATATCGTATCGTGGGTTAAGTATTGTGATAATATCGTATCGTGGGATGTATGGTGATTCCCACCTCTACTGGTCAGTGCTTGATGGTGTGATGAAGCTTATTAAGACTCAGGCAGAACTCCACATCGGCTCTGTTTTTGGACTTGGTTCAAACTGATTTTGAGTTTTGGGTCATGATGCCATTACGTAAATATTCTAGCGTTGTTTTAAGTTTTTTAAACATCATAATGTTGAGATAAGGGCTCTGGTTTTGGTCTTGGTGACAGATATTGAATCTTGATCGTGGACTGGTTTTGGTCTCGGTTCCTGACTCATTGATGCTGACATGTCTCTATTTTTGGACGTCTTGACAGGGTCGTTGGCTCGGGGGCTGTTTTTGGATCATCAGTGGTTCCATGATGTTGAGATCAGGGCTCTGTTCCTGGACTGGGTTCATTGTGAAACATTTGGGGCTGTGTTTTAGGGTTGAAGGGGGGGGGGGCTTTCCAACACCATGATGATGAGATCAGAGCAAAATCTTTGGACTTGATTTCAAAGTGATTTGGGAAAAAGTAAATGTTATAATCTTGGGTCCTGACTCTGTGTTTTGGGGCCTGGTGTTGGACTTTTGTTGATTATGCTAATTTGCACAATGATTTGAGATCAAACAATCAGGTTTGATCTAAGGTTTCCAGACCCTCTGTTGCAGGACTCTCCTAGTTATTAAGATTTGTTTGACTCTGATTGTGTATTTGTGCTACAGATGCAGAATTAATTGGGATGATCTGTCTCTCTGATGCTGTTAATGATGCATATACATTTATTTTAAGGAAAAACCTGCAGAGTCTGGTAGCAGTGCCTGAAACCAGCAGAGCAGCTGCTTAGTATGACACAAGTAAATTGATGCGATGGTTCAGATCTAATTCAGTATATGTGATTTAGCAGCGTAGACTGCTGTCAGAACCATGAAGCTGCTTTATGTTTTTCTGTATTTTCTTTGATATAATTCTCAGTAAATCTGACATGGGTGGATGTAAATCCCTGCTGTAATCCTGGGGCGCCCTGTTGGTGCTGGGGTGGTTTCAGCCAGGTTTCACAGCACCATCCTGACCCTCATCACAGTCCATTTAGCTTACTCTCTGTCCATCTGGCTCTGGTTTTCCTTTGTCTAAATAGAGAGATTGAGAGACAGATTACTCCAGTCATTTCCTTTGTGACGTGATGCTCTTCTTTGTCGGTTTGTTTCTTCTTTTTTTGCTTTGGCAGACTCCGTTTCTTTTTAAAGACGAGGTAATGATCATCCTGTATGGATAATAAATTAGCATTCCTAATCAAAAAACCCCCAAAACTGTCACTCAGTATCATAGTTTACTAAACTATGATGAATATTATAATTCTACTATTCCCATATCATTGTGTATTTAGTACCATTGTGTATTTTGAGCTACAGTGCACTTATTGCCAAATATAGTAGTCTGATTACTCAGATCTGTTAATTCAGGCCCAAAAAAATCAGAAAAATCACCAACTGTTGTATTAAGAATCTGAAAAATATTTTTAATTCACATATCTGGACGCAGCGTCTCCCTCTGACGGCGCCACGTCCAGATGAACAGAATTAACTTTTGGGGATTTACTTACCTGGATGATTGAACATGCATCAATAATTCATACAATATTCACACAAATGTTTAACGGTGAAGAACTGACAGTCTGGTTTCAAAGTTGCTCAAACTGTATGACGTAAACGAGAACATTATCTTATTAATAGGATTATTTTCATTGTCACGTTTCGCTGCAAAAAGATGAGGTTGGCTCTTACACTCGATTAAACAAGGTAAATGTAAACAAAAACAAATTGCGGTGGTGTAGAACAGCGGTCCCCAACCCCCGGGCCTCAGACCGGTACCGGTCCGTGAGTCGTTTGGTACCGGGCCGCGAGAGTTAAGGCTCAGGTGTGAAATGTATAGTTTTCAGGGTTTTTATCGGTTTTCAGCGTTATTTTGTTATCGTTTTTATCGTTAACTCGGTTTTCCTGGGTCTTTTCACGTGTGTTATGAATAAATCTTCTTTTTTTCGGTACCAGTACTAGTTTTATTTTGTTGTATTTATCCGCGACACCTTAAAGGCCGGTCCGTGAAAATATTGTCGGGCATAAACCGGTCCGTGGCGCAAAAAAGGTTGGAGACCGCTGGTGTAGGAGACTCGATATCATAATCCCATTACCAAGCTATAACATGCTATTCCTACAATCCCACTTCCTAAGTTGGGAAGTGAGTGTCCTGACTGATGCGTTGAGGTTTTGCAGAAATGTGACCCGGAAACATGTGAATGTGGCAATCATGGCAATCACACAGGGTCCTTTTAGTGGTCCCCCACACTCGTTTTAAAACCCGAGGGGACCGATCTTTCCAAGCTGTTGCACCCAGAATGCACTTCCCCTGTTTCTACGGGGTTTGGACTCAGTGGAGACCTTCAAAAAGCAGCTAAAGACATTTTTATTTCAAAAAGCTTTTAATTAGACCAGGGTATTTATGACTGTATTATGTTTTTACCTTGTAAAGCACTTTGTGACATATGTCTGTGAAAGGTGCTATATAAATAAAGTTTACTTACTTACAGGCCTGGGGAGCAGTTTGCAGCCATCTGGCAAACAACTGTTTCTGGGAGAAACACGCATTCGCCACAAACTGGGAATTAACTAGTTGTGTGGCAAACGTTTTTGAGCTTTTGATGTTTTCTTTTTACTCGAGAGGACGTTCACATGAGCTCGTAGCTCATCATTTTCTTTAAAGCATTTCGTATGTCTTCTGTGTTTAGGCTCCACTTTCATGCGGAGGTGAAATGATCACAGCTTGAATTCCGCATGCATTAATTACAAAAGACATGAAGATGCAGTAGAAAAACTAGAAACGTCTGCGTAGGGGCTCTCACTGTGAACCATATAGAAATCTACAGGCCTTATGAAACGTACCATCTGTGAGTTAAAACATCTCCATGGAAGCTCTTTGCCAACCTTTCCTGCTTCATGGATGGATTTGTAAACATGACCAACATAAGGCAGCCTATAAGATTTTCACTGCCCACCAGTCGGCATTTTCCCGCAGGTATACTGAGGGTAAACACACCTACACAGGAGCTTGATTAATGCATAACCAGAGCTGTGTACAGATGCAGCCTACAGCCATGTGAAAGGGCTCTTTATCGCATCATATGAAGGTGTTTTCTCGCTCTGTCTGTCACAACACACCAAATCACTGCTGCCAAGAAAGCAACAGCCTCTTTCCACCCTTTCATCGCCTGCCTGTGGGGGGCATTTGAGCAGAGACATCATGTACTGGATATTTGGTAGTTGGAATCATTAAAGAACCATTTGATATGAAAAATATCCATTTCTGTGGACGGATGCAGACTTTGGTCTGAACTGTAAAAGCAGTAACAGAGACCTGTGGGCTCATTCATAAGACTGAATCGTGACTTTATTGTGATTTACTGGGTGATAATAAAGGGTGAAGGTGGCATTTGATGTGAACTGTAGGTCCATTAGTATCCATGATCATTCTGTGGAGAATTGACTAACTTTGTAGTAGGGCTGCCATGATTAGTCGACTACTCACGATTACGTCGACTATCAAAATTGTCGACGACTGATTTAATAGTCGACGCGTCGTTTGAAGCTTTGTAAGATCACAAAAGACACAGGAATAAGTAGTAGGATTTAAGAGTGTAATAACGGACTGAAACAGAAGATGGCAGCACTGCATGTACAAGGACGCCAGCTGCCGTTAAACCCCGAAGAAGAAGAAGCTGTGTCCCAGAATTCATAGCGCAGCCCAGCTCAGTTTCCAACAATGGCGGCAGCTAGTTAGTTTTAATATTACTCTTATTATTCTTTCTGGGTCACAAAATAAACGTTTAACATATTTTCAGGCGAGAATGTAGCTGTGTAAACCTCAAATATCTGCTCAGTTTATCAAGACACCACATATTTTCAAAAGCGCTCCGACGTTTTCGGAGACGTCTGTTACCCACTAGCTCGATAGCTAGCCGGGGGCTAGGCTAACTAGAGCCGTGAGAACACCGGACTCCCGGCTAATCGTTTTCAAACCCACGGCCGTCTTTCGCTACTCAGGTTAAACATGATATATAAGTCACTTAGATAACTTAAAAATGTTATTGTTTGGCTTTTTTTTTAGTATTTTATTTGTTCCTGAGTAAATCGGTTTGGCTGAGATTAAAGTTATAGTTTTTACACAGCTGAATAAACTTCAAGCAGACAGCTGATTATCAGAAGTGTGAGATGCTGAGAATTTACTCTGGTGTCCTGTTATATTTTAGATAGCAAGGAGTTTATTAAACTTCACCAAAACAATCTGCAAATTTCGTTTAAATTTAATAAACTATCATCTTGTCTTTATTTTTAGTTAGCACATACCTTAAACACTTAAAGCTGTAAGCTAATGATAGTTATATAAGAGCAGATGCTGCTGGTGCAATAAGCTGTACGTTTTACGTTCAATGGATGATGATCTGATTAGTCGACTAATCGTAAAAATAATCGGTGACTAGTCGACTATCAAAATAATCGTTTGTGGCAGCCCTAGTTTGTAGTAAGAAGTAGACGTTCTGATGTAAACAAACGCCTGCATTTATCTTTGCATGGTAACCTTTGCTGTGTGCCACAACCTTCGCTCACATTTGTGACTTTTGGACCAACATCGTGTTCCTGTTGTGTTGATGTCGTTGGTGGGTGTAACAGACCAATCCCACTGGTGACCTGTATAACCAGTCAGGCTTTTAATCCAGTTAAATGTGTTAATGTAAACGTGGCTATTGTGAGGCAGGCGTTTCTAATGTTGTGGCTCACTGGTGCATATCTCGGAGCAGCTGTCTGTGCACTCTTGCCGTTTTTGTCAACACTTCAAGATCTTTTACAAGATGTAGATAAATATGAGGAGCACAGCAGCTTTTCGTTGATAGTCACACACGTGCAAGTGGCTGTTCTGCTCTCACATTCCCAGAAAACACCACCGCACATTCTTGTCACCACACCAGATCCAGGCATTCTCAGATTATCCTTATTAGTGTGAACTTGTAATCAACAGATGTCAGAGCAACAGGTCTCTTTCCTCCCACCCTTTCCCCGCCTCGCCCCCGGCGCCCGCGGGAACGGCCTCTCTTGTCTCTTGTGCGTCTCCTTTATCGCAGAGCAGCAGGAGGTCTGAAGGCTTCAATAGGAACCTGCTGAGAAGGAGAGCGGCTGAGAGCAAACCGACTCACACAGGAGCACCACAAGCAAGAAAGCAGTGACTCAGTCCCTCTGTGAGTGTAAAGAATGATGTCTTTGTAGGTAAGCGGTGGTATTTTAGCTGTGGCCGGTCTCCATGGAAAGCACGGCCCTCTGGGAAAAAACGCTCTGCTTTTCTTAGGAGGTGGATCTGTGAAGGAGAGACAAACTTGTTTTATTGTGTCGAGCGAATTACAGCCTGAAGCGCTCGAGGACATTTTGGAAAACTCCCGAAAAGGCGTCAAATCGGCCTCGTTACAAAAAACATTTCATTTACAAATCTCTGACTTCTTGTTTGCACTGAAGGAGCAATATTAGCTGTTAGGAAAAACATCATCATCATCATACGCCAGTTTTCTACCTGCTGTCCTGCTTTTTTATGTTTCTTGTAGGGCTGCCATGATTAGTTGACTAGTCACGATTACGTCGACTATCAAAATCGTCGACGACTGATTTAATAGTCGACGCGTCGTTTGAAGCTTTGTAAGATCCCAAAAGACACAGGAATAAGTAGTAGGATTTAAGAGTGTAATAACGGACTGAAACAGAAGATGGCAGCACTGCATGTACAAGGATGCCAGCTGCCGTTAAACCCCGAAGAAGAAGAAGAAGCTGTGTCCCAGAATTCATAGTGCAGCCCAGCTCAGTTTCCAACAATGGCGGCAGCTAGTTAGTTTTAATATTACTCTTATTATTCTTTCTGGGTCACAAAATAAACGTTTAACATATTTTCAGGTGAGAATGTAGCTGTGTAAACCTCAAATATCTGCTCAGTTTATCAAGACACCAAATATTTTCAAAAGCGCTCCGACGTTTTCGGAGACGTCTGTTACCCACTAGCTCGATAGCTAGCTGGGGGCTAGGCTCACTAGATAAGGTGAGAACACCGGACTCCCGGCAGATCGTTTTTAAACCCACCGCCTCTTTCGCTACTCAGGTTAAACATATATAAGTCACTTAAATAACTTAAAAATGTTATTGTTTGGCTTTTTTTAGTATTTTATTTGTTCCTGAGTAAATCGGTTTGGCTGAGATTAAAGTTATAGTTTTTACACAGCTGAATAAACATCAAGCAGACAGCTGATTATCAGAAGTGTGAGATGCTCAAGAATTTACTCCGGTGTCCTGTTATATTTTAGATAGCAAGGAGTTTATTAAACTTCACCGAGACAATCTGCAAATTTCATTTAAATTTAATAAACTGTCATCTTGTCTTTATTATTAGTTAGCTCATATCTTACACACTTAAAGCTGTAAGCTAATGATAGTTATATAAGAGCAGATGCATGCTGGTGCAATAAGCTGTACGTTTTATGTTCAATGGATGATGATCTGATTAGTCGACTAATGCAAAAATAATCGGTGACTAGTCGACTATCAAAATAATCGTTTGTGGCAGCCCTAGTTTGTAGTCAGTTTGAGTCATTTTGTTTGTGTTTCTGAGCCGGGTGTGTCGGCATCTTGTTTCTCTTTGGTCATTTTTTTGTTTCTTTCTGATAATGTTTTTGTCTGTGAGGTTATTTTGTGGTTGGATGGTTGGCTGCTCCAGTCTGCATGCCAAATGTTCTTGGGTAAGATTCTTAACTCCAAGCAGCCATCAGAATATGCATGAGTGTGAATGTTGGACAGAAAGCACTTGAATGGGTGAAGGAGGGATGTTGTATAAATCGCTCAGGTGGAGTCGGAAAGCGTTATATAAGAATCGGTCCATTTCCCTTTGTTTTGTTTTTGTGTTTTTCCTCTCTGTGGTCATTTTGACATCATTTGTGTGCGTTTGGCATTCGGTTGTTGTCACTTTGCATTTCTTTGAGGTTTTGTTTTGTTTTGTTCCTTTGGTTGTTTTGTGTCTCTGAGATGGCTTTGTGTTTGTGGCTGTTTGGTTTTCATTGTGTTTGGGTTTGTTTTCTTTGGGGGGGGGGGGGGGGGGGGGGTATTTGAGATCTTTTTGTGGTTATTTTGTGTTTGTGTGTAAATTGTTGTTGGCAGGTTAAAGAGTTTAGACGTTTTTCACAGTTTTCTGTTGAATTTCGAGACTTTGGTCCAGACCAACATATTTTAGAGGTAAGAAAAAAAACCTCAGTCAGATGTTTCAAGAAAGAAAAGAGGTGTGTGTGTGTGTGTGTGTGTAATTTATCTCTCGCTGTACTCTGGAGGTTTTATTCCTGGATATTACACTTATAATAATGGCAGGAGAGCTGAAAATGTTCACTGCGGCAACACACACACACACACACACTTTTTCCTCTAAGCTGATATTACAGATGAGATAATGAAAGGTTGACTGAGAAGCAGGTGGCAAGAGCTGATATTACTGTCTTCCTGCTGGGGCTTAGTGTGTGTGTGTGTGTGTGTGTGTGTGTGTGTGTGTGTGTGTGTGTGTGTGTGTGCGCACTCTTTATCCTGGGAAAGACAGATATGGGGGAGATCTGTGGGATTAAAATACTCATCGAGGTCATGTGGCGATGCTGCTGAAACACAGACGCCCACCAGGCTCTGATTATAGCGCTGTGGACCCGGCGTGTGGACGAGTCTGTGCTTCTGCTCTGTTTTATTGTGATGTGCAGGAACAACACTTTGATTCATTCCAAGGAGATAAACGAGCTCACGTGTGTGTAACACGTGGAGCTCCGTACATTTAACATGTATGTGAAGAAGGGATAGTCTAAAGGGTCCAAATGGTCTTCCTGACTTGAGCTTTGCTCCCGTCCTGTCCAAACTTTCAGATTTAGCTGGAAGTTATTTATTTCCTTGCAGCTGGTCCACGTCCATCACTTTAGTATTTGGATTCAAAATGACGATGCAAATTTTCTTGAAAAATACATCATATAATTGTAAATGGATACACAGCCTGTCTTTGTAACTGTTAAAGAAGAGTTTGCTTTGATTTCATTTATTTAGTTGTTGCTTTATGTAAGAACTGTATTTGTCATTCCTTGCAGGACGTTTACCACTCGCACCGCCCCAAAGAGAAAGTCCGCCTGGACAGCAACAATAATGAGAACTCAGTCCCCAAAGACTTTGACACCATCGACAGCAACAGCAACCTGGGGGCTCGATCACATAGCCAGCGAGTGCCGGTCGGAAATGCCAAACGTAAGCTGGAAAAGAGCCAAGCGCAAAGCATGCTGGGAAAATCTGCCAACGAGGTCCTCAAGCACCCTCCCATCCAACCGAGAGTGCTGGGCCACAATCGCAACCACACCCACATCCGTAAAGCCCACCCCAAGCTGCCAACGGTTGCGGCGCCGGCTCAGGGGTCCAATCCGGATTCACCGTTCTACCAGACCAAGAAGCCGGCTTCTCCTCCGCTGCCGCCCGGTCTGGAGGTGAGGAAGGAGCAGCTGCAGTGTGAGATCAGCGGTAAAGAAGCCATTTCAGCTCTTTCCAGAGCCAAGAGCCGGGAGTGCCGGCAGCAGATAGTAGAGGTGTACTGCAAACACAAGGAGGGGACGCTGATGCCCGACAAAGTTCCTCGCTTCTGCCCCGCAGAAGGTAAGATCACATCTCAGTGTTCAGGTAACAACAGACGCGTTTCATATTATTCACATAACCAACAACAAAAAACACAAACATCCTTGAATTTTAGGTTAAAGGAATGTTTTATTTTCTGCTGCATAAATGTTGTTCAAACCTTCTCTTTGTGAGGGAGAGCCAATCAGAATAAAGGGAGGTGACTGTGCGAACGAAGCTAAAACAGATGAGGATGAAGACGAACTGAGGACCTCTGAATAAAATAAATAGTTTTTTTAGAAAAGTGAGTCATAGTCATCCTCATTACTGTCATGAATTGGACACAGGCTCCAGATCGATTTGATGAAGCAGAGGTTGAACGATCTGTTGTGTTTATAAAGTCCAAGAATAAAACGAAAGGACACAAAGAAGCAGAGAGGCTCAGAGAAACACATGAAACAGCTGAAACGAATCAAAGACTGTCAAACAAACTGTCAAAATAAAACAGGAAGTAACCTAAACAGAACAACTAACACAGACGAAGACTCGACAAGATGCAGGAAGACACAAAACATCAGACATGCTAAACACTAACACAATCAGATTACAGAGATTACTCGACATTAATGGAGACATGCTTACTCTTACTATGATTGTAGCGCATGTAGACATATGATTCAGTCTGAAAGAAACTTAATGTATAAACTGTCCTGGATACCAGGATTGACAATTGCCCGGGGCGAATAAACGTGTCACTTCAGACGGCTTTCACATTGTGAGCTGTCTCACAACATTTATTTATTTTTAATGTGGCAAAGGTGATAAAATGTTTTTGTTGTTTACATGACATCAGTTACAGTAAAGGTACCAGGGCTGTATTGTCATGCATATCTGTGAAATGATTGTTCATCAAGCGGTGACAGTAACAGTAATCCATGCTTTGGTTTATATAATGAACATGTAGCTTATAGTATATGTATTTATTATTGTTTGTTTGGTGTTTATGAACAGCTGTTTATGTCATCTGAGTATAAATGGTGACATAATGAAGATATAAAGAAAAACATGATAAGTTGATGCATGTCTTTGTTTTTAATACATTTGTCCAAAAATACGAAACTCAGGGTTCAAAACAGGACGTTTCTTCTTGACCATCTGAAGGATGGATGTGTCGGTGGCATCAAGATGAAAGCTGCCCACCCTCTTTATCTGAACCTGGATGAAGATATAAAAAGATTACTTTGATAATCTATAAATGGCACGTTCAGTAATGTGCTCTACCTCGATGTAGCTGACAGCTGCGGGGTGTCAGCGCGACTAAATTTCCACGTGTATGAGCACCTCGAGATTCGTAGTCTGCATGTATTAACCTATGATTTTAGGTCTGAAATATCCTTTCATGTTGACATAGCGATTCATTCGTCAGCAAATGAATGGGCGACAGATTTAAAGACAGAAAGGACATGAACAAGTGGCTGCTTTGAAGTGGCAGATTGCAGTAAGTGGAAAAGGGATTTTTGCCTTCCAAATTTACCCTTTCAGAAACATTTTTAACTGAGCACGTGCCGTAGATGCAAAGAGGCATCCCTCACGGGTGCCAGCTCTATTTTCAGGGACTTGCAGCATGAATGGACACAGAGGAGGACGATGCTCATCCAGCATAATTACACCCTAATTAAACAAGCAGTTTGTAGTCTTATTTTTGGAAAGGCTGACTAATGATTTACTCAGGGCCGTTTGAGGGTTAATTTATATGATTATAGGTTGTTTTGATGACACGCCAGTGGTTACATCCTCAGAGTGAAGCCGGGCAGGGGTTTGGTTTCAGATTGCAGAGCATGCGTTCGGTCTTTTAAGGAGTTTGGTGTTTCTGTGCACGTCCCTGGGCGTGTTTGACGCATCTCTGCCTCTGCGTTCGACTCAGCCGCCTGATTACTGTCATTCCCCCCTCAAACTCCAATCCCGGCATGCTCCACGGCCCAAAAAGGTCACTAATTAAAGCCAAGCAAGCCAAGGCCAGCGGGATGATGAGGAGGCATTAGGCTGTCAGAGCGTTTGTATGTACAAGATTTGGCTCGACCAGCTGCAGACGGCATGACTTGGAAAGGCGGAAGTGAAGAACTGGAGTGAGGAATGGGCTTAGAAGTGACACTGATGTCTTAAAAAGGTTCTGCTTATTTCCAGGTCCATGTTTGTGTTTTTGGGGTCTATCTTTGTATGACTGACAGTAAACACAGCCCTCTTTACCTTACCTGTCTGAATTGAACCATCTTAGCATCAAAAAGCAGAGAAGTAGTAGGACTATTATTCATAAGACCATGAAACTCACCTGCTAGTGTGACGTGGATGGGATGAGATTCATGGATTTATCAGCGAGATGTTAACCGACCTCCTCCTGTCCAGGTAAAGCTAATGTGAACGTGCAGTGGGACGAGGACGCCTCCGATGCTTCTCCGCCTGTACGGATCGCCTTCGTCCTGGTCGTCCACGGCCGAGCCTCGCGTCAGTTCCAGCGTCTCTTCAAAGCCATCTACCACACCTCACACTACTACTACATCCACGTGGACCAGGTAGGACTGCTGACCGTCGCCCAGAGCAGGATTTTTTTGTAATATCTTAATTTTAATTTATAAATATTAAATTTATAAACATAAAACCTGAATTTCTGAACAGCAAACGTAACTGAAAGACCAAAAAAATAAGACTTGAACCAGAAGTCAAGGGACCACTGGTGCACAGAGATTATGGTTGCAGGGGTTTAGGAGCCCAGCATAGAGGGTTAAAGGGAGTTCCAGCTTTTATCCCTTAACCAGAGTCTAGCTACAGGTTTCAGACTGAAGTGCTGTTACAACCAGACTGTCCTCTGTGGGGGGTTGAACTTTTTCCAGTTTTTGAAATGGGAATGCTGGAGAAAGTTTGATCTGTTAGGGAGGGTCTCCCTGCAGGCTTCCCCGTGGCTGCACTCGTGGGTTTGCAGCGGCCCAGCTGTTTGAAAAGGCTGCTTTCAGCTTTCAGTCGTGTATTCCTCATGAAAAGATCCAAGGTTTAGTCCGCGTGGTTGGTTTATATTCTTGTTTATTCTTGTATAAACAGATTAATTCACTTTCTTGTATATGCCGCCTTGTTCTTTTGCTCAGGTACTTCCTGTTTGTGTGATCGAGTGCGCTGGGTTGGTAAAGGTCTGATTTGTTTTAACTTCAGGTTAAACTACTTTTGGAACGATGTCTCTGCTCGGTTTGTTGTTTCAGCCTCGGTGCTTTTAATTCTCGTCACATTTCTTTTAGATGAACTTGATAAAAAAGTCACGCTTCAAGACAAACCTGTCGGTGCAACGAGGCGGGAATCCCGCTCTGCTACACTGAGACGTCAAACTCATTAAAATGTGTGGTTTTAAAAAAGCAGGAAAGTATAACACAGGGAATAAAACGGAATTAATAATAATGAATGCCAACACTGGGACAGAGATCTCACTTCTGCAGCAGGACTTGGACACACTGCAGCTTTAAAGCACAGTTACAGTCAATGAACACAGTCGCCTCAGTCATTAGTAGCTCATTGCTACCTAAACTTAACACTGTCGTAATTAAGACAACGATCAGAGAACAAACACAAACTGTAGTAATGATGGAGCACTCGCTGTCGAACAACTTCAACAAGGATTCTTGTTTGTCTGGCGTTGGCGTCACAGCGTTTTCTATGGAATACTTAATAACACTAATCCTGCAAAACATCTAAACTTAAACAGGTTTCTGATGTAAAGAATGCAGAGACTGTGTGTCATCATAAGACGGCTGTTGCTGTTTTAGATCATGTTGTATAAGCTCCACTATAAATTGTATCTGTCAGGTAAGAGCCTGATTGATCTCATTTTTATTATGTTGAGAGTTTGCGTGGCTTCAGCCTCAAACAGGTCTCCCAGGAAAAACAGATTTTCATCTCTGTGGTACGGTGGCCCCTAGAGACAAAACACGTACAAACTCCAAAACACTTGGAGTTTGCACGTGTTTTGGAGTTTGCACGTGTTTTGGAGTTTGCACGTGTTTTGGAGTTTGCACGTGTTTTGGAGTTTGCACGTGTTTTGGAGTTTGTACATGCTTTGTCTCTAGGGGCCACCGTACTGTGGGACTTCCTGCTACAATAAAGGTTGAGTAAATAACACTAACAGTCCCATGAGTCTGTGCACGCTCTGTTGCAAAGCTGTCCACAGTCCTAGCGAGCGCCCCCACTGCCGGTCCGTCACTTTGTTTTGGAGTTTGCACGTGTTTTGGAGTTTGCACGTGTTTTGGAGGTTGCAAGTGTTTTGGAGTTTGCACGTGTTTTGGAGGTTGCACGTGTTTTGGAGGTTGCACGTGTTTTGGAGGTTGCAAGTGTTTTGGAGTTTGCACGTGTTTTGGAGTTTGCACGTGTTTTGGAGGTTGCACGTGTTTTGGAGTTTGCACATGTTTTGGAGGTTGCAAGTGTTTTGGAGTTTGCACGTGTTTTGGAGGTTGCAAGTGTTTTGGAGTTTGCACGTGTTTTGGAGTTTCTACGTGTTTTTTCAGTTTGCACGTGTTTTGGAGTTTCTACGTGTTTTGGAGTTTGCACATGTTTTGGAGTTTGCACGTGTTTTGGAGTTTCTACGTGTTTTTTCAGTTTGCACGTGTTTTGGAGTTTCTACGTGTTTTGGAGGTTGCACGTGTTTTGGAGGTTGCACGTGTTTTGGAGGTTGCAAGTGTTTTGGAGTTTGCACATGTTTTGGAGTTTGCACGTGTTTTGGAGGTTGCACGTGTTTTGGAGGTTGCACGTGTTTTGGAGGTTGCACGTGTTTTGGAGTTTCTACGTGTTTTGGAGTTTGCACATGTTTTGGAGTTTGCACGTGTTTTGGAGTTTCTACGTGTTTTTTCAGTTTGCACGTGTTTTGGAGTTTGCACGTGTTTTGGAGTTTGCACGTGTTTTGGAGTTTGTATGTGCTTTGTCTCTAGGGGCCACCGTACTGTGGGACTTCCTGCTACAATAAAGGTTGAATAAATAACACTAACAGTCCCATGAGTCTGTGCATGCAAAAGCTGCAAAGCTGTCCACAGTCCTAGCGAGCGCCCCCACCGCCGGTCCGTCACTTTATCTGAATCTGTTATTTTCTTCACGTCTTCAGCTGAGAAGCTTTAAAACATTGTGCAGCATTAACCGGCTCATAATCAGACTTTTACATCATAACGCGCCACTTTTAGGCAACGTTTCTTGTTCCCTCATTTAAACCTGCACCGAAGCATTTAGCAGCAGTGACTATAAAGCCGGCAGTGTGACGCCCAGTCCACATCTCTTGGGACGAATCCGACACCCTTGATTTCACTGTCTGAAAAATGGAGCTAAATGTGTGTTTATAGTGAGCTTTATAAATCCTGTGACATGGTTGAGAAAGCAGTTTTGAAGCTCTGTCGACGTCCACAGTAACAAAAGTGTTTGAACTGCTGAAAAAAATCCATCTCCAGTGGATCCCGGGGGGGTGGAGCCTATCACCGCTGTCATATTTCTTAATTGTGATCCCTTCCCTCTCTCAGAGGTCCAACTACCTCCACAGAGAGGTGGTGTCTCTGGCCAGCCGGTATCCAAACGTGCGGGTGACTCCCTGGAGGATGGCCACCATCTGGGGCGGGGCCAGCCTGTTGACCATGTACCTACGCAGCATGGAGGACCTCCTCAGCATGGCCGACTGGTCCTGGGACTTCTTCATCAATCTCAGCGCTGCAGACTACCCCATCAGGTAAGAGCCTGAGCTGAAGTTTACAGCTGATATTAAAACGTGTTTCTTGATGTGATTACAGTGAGATGCGCTCCAGCTGAAAGTGCCTGTAGTTCATGTAGTTTGTCGGGTTTGCCAGTGTGATCTGACTGATTCTGGTGATGTAAGAAAAGGTCAGTTTGCAGAAATACAAACAGCCTTTGGTGGATAAAACACCACAGATCTGTTTAAAATAGACTGAAGTGGGTGAAAATGAGGTTTTAATAGCTTTAACAAAACTACCTGCTCACCATTTAATCCCATGAGCAACAGTACCACCAATGCTGGAAGATGTTGGTCTAAAAGGTCATTAGGTGATGACCTTTTATAAAAGTTGTAAGTCAGGCTACTTCCTGGTTTGGAGTTGGTTTGCTCCTGAAAGCAAAAGCCTGACACTGTAGTCATCATTTAAAATCCTCTGTTTAAGGAACACAATGTACAGAGTTGTAATTACAGTCAGATCTTCCTCGTACTTCCTCGGCTGCAGGTGTAGCTTCCAGACTGTACCGCAGGTAGAGAAGATAACCTGCGTACGTTGAGCTTGCTTCGTAGTACAGATGGCTGTGGAAGCTGTGCCACTCATGTCAGCTAACAGCCACTAATCTGCCCAGTCCTGTGGGCCTTGTTTGTTTGAGTTGATGCTCTTGTGGTTTATTGGTAACATGATCCATACGACTGTAAACCAGAGCGAGCTGTGAGCCTGCAGCTGTGAAGCAGAGCATTTCCTCTTGGTGTCCCGTGTCTCGGTTTGAAGGGATCAGCAGAAGTCCTGAATTATGTGAAGCAGTAACGAGGTTACATAATGAGGCCGGTGGAGGATACGTTTTGGCTCATCGGTGTGTTTGAACTGGTGCAGGGATGTTGAGATTTGTGAAGCAGGATGAGATCCAGCTGCCTCTCGCCTTCCTGAGTAAACGCCTCAGGCAGGTCTTCTAGCAATTTAGGAGCAGGTGTGAGCTGGCTTTGGGGATGTCAGAGGGTCACAGATGGGTGACGTGTGAAAGGAATCAGCTCTACTGCACTTTAATGCACCTCAGCCAGGATATTGGTTTAAGTTTATCAGATTTCATTGTGAACTAATCAGTTTCAACAGAGTCCAAAATTAGGTGCAAATCTCAAGAGAAAAGTATGATTGCATTCAGACGAATCAATAGCCAGTGTCTTTGTGCTCTTTCTGAGTAAGTATTTATCTGATCCACATTCTTATTTCTTGTAAATATTTATTTGAATGACTTAAAGTTTTAAACCAGAGTTTAACCCTGGAAGCAGACGAATCTCAGAGCTCACATTTCCACTCAAGCCTGTTCTTAATGTTTTGGCATTCAGAGCTACATCACACAGTTGTTCTAATTGGTTTTAGCTCCATCCATCGCATCCACAGGCATTTTGGTATGTGCCTGTGTGACACAGGCATACCATAGCTTTCTTCTTATTGGCTGCCCCTCATAAACAGAGGGTCGGCGCAGCAGGTGGGTGGAGCTTCTGTTCCTGAGACCTATAACGCCTCTCTATGACACCATATAGTGAGAAGAATAAAAACGGCATCAAACAGCATAACAGTATTTGTACGTATATATAAATATAAAAGCCAAGTTATTAGGTACACTTGTTCAGCTGCATGACAGAAACTCATTTAGTGATGTAGACACAGAAACGCAGGTTGTTTCCGTGTCTATGGTGTACAGATAATAGTCTGAAAAAGAGAGAAACCAAATTTTCTTTAACGTTTATTTAAAGATAATCTGTCCTTTGGTCGTTAACAGAAAGAGACAAAATAAGAATCACAGTCTTCACATTCAAGTGAGCTTTTATTCATTTTCCCGCTTTTTATAATCTGTAAAAACAGGTAAAAGTATCTCTTCAAAAATCTCACTTTCACAGTTTGAGGGAACCTCTTTGCAGAGATGATCAATCAGCCAGGTTTCCTGCATGTTTGGCTCTGAGCAGTGACCGGCCACGGTCCACAGCATGAGCACAACAGTGCAGGCAAATAGCACGATGGCGTGCACGCTCGCAGCACACCAACATGTCATTAGCATGTGGCTGCGGCCCTTGCTAATGACATTCTTCTCTGTGAGGGAAGAAGACACAACGTTTGTAATGCATCGATCAGTTTCTTTGATAAAATCCATGAAAGTTTCCGTCCTGCTTTCCTCTCAGGATGTAAGTCCTTTGTTGTTTTACCTCCAGCGGTTAGTTTGCTGTTTTAATAGAAATATAAACTATACATGAACTAATTAAGTCACACACAGCAGAAATCCAAACATAAACAAACCGTGCGTGGAGAAGCAAAGAGAGAGCTGTCACCCTGAAAGGCCTGAGGCTACTCTGATATTAGCTTTTAAATGGAAAGTTAAAGGTGGCTGAAGGTTGTTTAAACTTTACTGGTGGACAGCTGAGCAGCTGAGGTCATTGTTTACTTTGTACACAGTGAAACAGCAAAGTGGTGTTTTCAGATTTCCACACCCTGGAGTCTGGACGAGAGCTAAAAGCCTCACAGACGCAATCAAATTTATTTACTTCCCCAAATCAGAACTGGAGTCCTAATGCTGACTGTTTAAAGCCAGCGTTCATCTAAACGAAGCTCCAGACTGATGACACGTGTTCATCTTTCAGTCTTTTTTCTTTGCCATCGTTCTGTCCTCGTGAGCTCACGAGCACCGGCCTGCTGTCCTCCATAACAGCGATGGTTTGAACATGCTTCTGGCTAAAATCCATAACACAGCTGCAGCATTAGCACCACAGCATCCATCGATAGCTGTGACGTCATGAGCGATGGCGGCTCTCTGTGGAGAGGGGGTCACACAGCTTTCTCTTTCTTTACTTAAACATTCAAAACGGTAAGACTGCAGATGAGTCTCTGCAGTTTTCTCGTAAACTGTTAAAGCAGCAGACAGAAATGTGCATGAGCACAGCAGGAGGGCGCGTCAGGAAGTCCGCTCTCTGAGGAGGACGTTCAGTTAATCGGGACAGAGAGGAGCTCAAAGTGAACCCATCACACTATATATTATTCTTGGACTCTACTAGAGGTGCTTTGAATGAGTCGCAGCTCAAAATGATCCTCGTTTATCTTCTCACGGTTCTTTGTGCAGCTCCTCAACTCATCTTCTAGCCCCTCCCACTTAAAGCAAACCACCTTCTGATTGGCTGCCCCTCGTAAGCAGAGTGTTTGTGCAACATGCTCGGATGTTTGCAACATGTCTGTCATAACTAGACCCGCCCAAAAGCATAATCTGATTCTTGGACTCTAATGTGGATCATAATTCATAAAGATTACATCATTTTGAATTTAATCAGACTTGAAACTGGAGATTGAGACCATAAAACCATCAGAAAGGTCACAGATCAGGAGATTCGAGACCTGTTTTCTCGTCAGTCTTAAGATCCACTGTGGAGTTTGTGGTGCCATGAAGTGTCCAGAGTCTGGAGCAGGGGTGAGGAAAGGTTTTGGGAGATGTGGATAAGTAGGGAATGAGTTTATTGATCTCTGGTCCCGATGAACATCGGCAGAATAAGACTATATTGTTCTGACAATGAGATGACGGCTAAACGACAGAGGCTGTGGAAAGATCCGATTTAGCAGAGAGGGGAACGCCCTCATCCAGCTGAGGAGGAAGGTGAAATAAACGTAATGTATGCAGTTCTTTCAGCTTTGCACGTGTGTGGTGAACGCTGGCACACTGCAGGGAGTCATGGACGGCCCGTCTATCTGCAGGCAAAAACCTAATCAGATGTTTTTTAAAACAAGCTTTAGTGTTTGCATGTAGATTGTGACAAACAGGTTCTTGTTTTTTGTGTTTTTAAAAAGATAAAGGTATGTTTTCATGAATAATTGGGGCCAGCTGTGGGCCAGCTGTGGGCCTCACCGAAGGAAGAGACACAGCACTGCTCTGTGGGATCATGTTTTTATCTTTGTTCTTGGACAAAATAAGAGAAAAAGATGATTTTAGTGTTTTGTCCATGGACTCACCGTCATCCAGTGACTGTATGTACTCACCAGTTTGACAGATGTACCAACCCAGTAACTGTGATCAGCTCAGATTGGGAGCTAAATACAAACGGATGATTTTCCAGCTGTTTATGTTACAAATGTGTCGTTCATACATTTAAGAAACAAATGAAAGAAAACAATAAAACATGAAACTCTTCTGTTATTGTTGAGTTTCCTGCTAAAATGGTTTATTTATAGTTAAGGTCACATTATTTAGAAGTGCATATAAACAGTGAGTCAGCAAAGAAACACGAATTCATGCGTCTCAACACGAAGGGAACAAAACAGTTTCAGCCCTAATAGATGTCAAAGCATCCGAATTCACAGCAGCCCCAACATACAAGTTCTGCCTGTTTCCAGGTTTGTTTGTTTCTTAGCTAAACGTCACTTAACGACCATCAGCTGTCAAAAAGTGAAATTATTCCTCAGCTAACACATCTGTAAATATAATTTGTACATGTGAGAAATCTTTGGTGATATACGACCAGCTATAGATCGCTGCGCCTCTGCACAGCAGCAACACAAACACGGCCACAAATGCACACATGCACGCCTGCGGTTCGTCCTAACGACTGTAATCAAAGCGATCTGTGCGTCTGCTGTCCTGTCTGCAGCTCGGGCCGACACCAGGCTCACGCTGCGCATGCTGGGAGAGTCGTGTGAGCGTCCGGGCTTCAGGCCTCGCGCTGAAGCCGAGACGCTTCCCCTCGCCTGGAAGAGGAAGTAAACAAACTGGGGCAGCTGTCCCAAAAAACAGCCACGCGGCATCACCTCGATTCCCCTAAATGGAAGATTGTTTTTGCACAGTTTACGACAAGAGACGCATCCTGCGTCAGCAACAGCATCCTGCTTAGACGTACGGCCGTTAAAGGAATTAAAGTCCTCCTCACACACCTAAATGTTTGGTTTGGTGTCGTTTGTGTTCTTCAGGAGGCCAAAGGCTCACGACATCATGTCAGGATCAGATATGAATGAATGATTACATAATGGCAGACTGTTATGATTACACAGGATCAGTTAAAATCCGATTTATTTATTCCAAAAGTTGGGAAATTTCTGCTTTAAAAAAAAAATAAAGTTACAGCTTAGTAGAGTAGCGTTTGATAAATAGAATAGGAGGAAATAAAATAACATACTTATTTTTATTTTTATTTATTTTAAAGTAGAACAGCTCATTATGACAAAATAACTCTAATGAGGTAAAAATTACACAAAAGAATTAAATAGAAAAATAAATAAAATTAAACACATGATCGCAGTCAGTAAAAATCTAAATAAAAAACAATCGAACGCCATGTAAAGGCTGAATATGGAACTATAAAGTAAAATAGGTCAAAAAGTGCAATAAAGCCAAATACAACAGAGTGCAGAGAGTAGATGAGAAAACAAACAGCTCTATAAGATAAACATTTGATGAAATAGAAGAATGAAAACTTCTTGCAGTGTTGTTTCAGTGTCGTCTGATTTGGTGATATGAGCAGCTGAAGTCTGGATGCTTTCAAAAATAGTCCTATGAATAGTTTAAAGTTGGGGTCACGTGACAGGTGGTTGTTATTGTACCCCTGGTCTGAGCCTGGATTAGGACTGCTGCTGTTTAAAAGTGTCTTTATTTTCTAACGGAGGATATTTAGGCAGTAATTTTGAAGAGTAACACTTGACAAAATGAACCGTCGGTGTTGTTTCTGATCGCTTTTATATTATTCTAGTTGATTACGGTAACTTTTCACACGCCGGCTTTTACTGTAACTGTAAAAACAAACACCCAGACTCTGTTTTGGATGAAGCTCCAGCTGGTTTTGCACGAGGTGTGGGACGGGCTTCAGACTCACGTTAGACTTGTTTAATCCAGGTTTGGTTTTAGGTTTTTGTATATCTGACATATTTTCCTGTTCCCCTTTCGTCACGGCCGACTAACTGTTGAGATCAGAGCTCTGCGTTTAGCCGAGATTTGTTAAACTGTTTGCTAACAACAGGGATTAAAAACCAGCAGACGTTTCATTTTACGGCTCTGACCTGATGATGGCGCCTTAATAAGAGTGTCACAATCATCCTGAGTGGAAATGTGAACGTCTTCTCTGTAGTTGTCCTAATATTACGTCCTGAACAGCAGCACTGAAGCTCACGGTGACGTCACAACATGAACATTATAAACATTGTTGCTGTCAAACTGCTCGTCTTCTAGACATAAACAGACTGAAACTGTTGATACTGAGGTCCAAACACATAAGTCGCAGCAGTGTTCGCAGCATGGGGCCGGGGTGTGTTTGTTTCTGTGACCCACACCTCCCGGTCAGACGGAGTCTGATCTGATGACTCACAGCTGTCGTCTCTCCTCAGGACCAACGAGCAGCTGGTGGCTTTCCTGTCCAAATACCGCAGCATGAACTTCATCAAATCTCACGGCAGAGACAACGCACGGTAAGGCTGTGTGCCCCACGGGCCTTTATTAAAACAGTGCAATGAAGTGAAAAACAAGCTGCACAATAACTCAGCGTTACGTTGGGCTGCGGGCCGAGCTGCTGGACCTGAATCGTGGATTCATGGAACAACGATTTGAAGCTCTCGGCGTTTGTGAGCGTAAAGCGGGGAGATACTTGGAAATGCTCCTGCGCTTCGAGAAAATGATCCCAAAATTATATCCAACTTAACCAAAGCTCGGTTCCTGGAAAGCCCTCGAGGGGCCAGCGCCGTTCCACCGAAACATCTTTGGCTGGATTCACAGAAGGAAGGGAAGGAAACACTGCCTGTGTGTGTCGCAGTGTCAGATGCTGATATGAAAGATCATATTAAAACAGACATAAATACAACATGTGGGCTAAACACCACTCTGTTAGGGTTAGCACTGCTGCTGCCCCTCATCCTCCAGCCTTTGAATCACAGAATAGCTGATGGGAGCTGAAACGGGATTTCAGACAGAGAATAGACTGATCAATAAATCAATAATAGATCAATAAAAACTGGTCTACTCTGCATTAAGTAAAACAAATAACATTAAAGGTTAAAAGGTGTCATTATTAGGGCTTTTATTCTGTAAGTCTATTACAGCACGCTTCAGGCTGAATAATCGTAAGCGTCCTCTCAGTTTCATCCGCAAACAGGGCCTGGACCGCCTCTTCTACGAGTGCGACACCCACATGTGGCGTCTTGGAGATCGAAAGATCCCAGAGGGCATTTCTGTGGATGGAGGCTCTGATTGGTTCCTGCTCAACAGGCGCTTTGTGGATTATGTGGTCAACTCCAGGGACGAGCTGGTCAGCAGCATGAAGCGTTTCTACGCCTACACGCTGCTGCCCGCCGAGGTAACGCACACACATGTACAGAACTGTTCAGACACGCCACGCCGATGAAGAGTCTGTCATTTTAACAAGAACATAAAGTGTTCCAGCAGAAACGATCCCGGGACATCCTCCAAGTCTGTTCTCTTAAAATGAGGCAATATTTCACTTTTATTTCACTTTAGGAATATTTGAAAAACCTGAAACACTTCTAATTTTTCACTTCATCATCAAATTTTTTTATACATTTGATAAGTCAAAAAGCAAAACGAGATTTTGGGGTTTTTTCTGCATTAAATGCATAAAACAGCCAAACGATGATGATACACGTTCCTCTCCCTCCTCCAGTCCTTCTTCCACACCGTGCTGGAGAACAGCGCCCACTGCGAGACCATGGTGGACAACAACCTGAGGCTCACCAACTGGAACCGCAAACTGGGATGCAAGTGCCAGTACAAGCACATCGTGGACTGGTGCGGCTGCTCGCCCAACGACTTCAAGCCCTCAGATCTGCCGCGCTTCCAGGTAGGACGCCACACTACACAGCTGGCTTAGAGCCAATCAGGGCCCAGCATAAAACTTACATAAGTTCAAAAAAATACGTGGAGATTTGTCATACATGTGTAAAACCAGCACAGACACGAGTGAACGCAGGTTTGTGTTTGGAGTCGTCCTGTAACACCGGCTCACATCCCAGCAAACACTTGAGTCTGAGCTTAATGACTTGCTGACTGTGTCCATGAAATATGATGGTCCAGTAGAATTAGCTCAGCCTGAAGCAGCTGCACACAGCTGGACTTCCTGTTTCTGTCAGGATGATGTGCACAGGCGTCTTTTGTAGGCTAACCTGGACGTTAGCATCGCCTGGTTCCCTGCTGGGATTTTCTCTTTAAACTGTTGTTACTGCAGAAAATAAGTCATTGCATTACATCTTCACACATTAACTTTAATGATTCCTGAACAGAGATGGGCAGTAACTGTAATCCGATTACTTTTTTCAAGTAACGAGTAAAGTAAGGGATTACTATTGCAAAAACGGTAATTAGATTACCGTTACTTTCCCGTAGGAACGCTGCGTTACTGCGTTACTAAAACCGTGATTTTTTTGCGAGAATGTCTCATGACAGTGACGTAAGCGAGTGCGACGTTCGTGACAACAGCTGTGTGCAGATCAACAATGGATCATATATCGAGTGCAGAGAGAGTATGAGCGTGCAGCGTTTAAAGCGTGGAAGTACTGACCTTACTTTGAGTTTGATTCCATAAAAAGTGACAAAAACATTAGTGTCCGTTGTGCGTGGGAAGAAAACTTCTTTTTACAGCGAAAAAACCCTAAACTTTCAAGCAAGCAGCGAGTAGCTACGACGTAATGGGAAACTCACAGAGAAACTCGCGGATTCTTCCACTGACCGCTGCACACCTGCACCAGGGTAAACCTCCGCCTACCCCACTCCTGCTTTACAGGTGAAAATAGAGCAACAGGACCGCTAGTCTTTGACTTTATTTATTTTCTGCTGTGTTTTACTTGCATCTATTTGAAAGACTGAGTGTAAACACACAAAAAATATTTTATTTTATGTGCTGGAATGTGCAGAAAATAGGTTTAAATATTAAACTAATTTCTTCCAGTCAGAGAATGTTGCAGATAATAAATTTTTTGCTTGATGCATAAAGTTAAAAGATTAAAACTAATAAAACAAGTTTTAAAAAGAGACTTTTCCATTTGATTACATTTTGTATGATGGATTATGCAGAAAAAGTAGAATTGGGCTGAAAGATCTATCACTTTATCACCTATTCAGGTTGTAAATCGTGTTTTTAAAAAGTAACTAAGTAACTAAGTAATTAATTACTTTTGAAAATAAATAATCAGTAAAGTAATGGGATTACTTTTTCGGGGAAGTAATCAGTAATTAGTTACTGATTACTTTTTTTCAAGTAACTTGACCAACACTGTTCCTGAAGCATCAATAATATCATTAACATTAGTCTGTAAGTGACTTAAACACTATCACCACTAACTGTTTAATGTTCTGCAGTTTCTTGTTTGAGCGTTCAGGGGTCGTGGTTAGTCAGCAAAACCCTTCATCTTAACCAAAGAGCTTCCTCGATCACATGGGACACAACTAACCAATCAGAGACTCAGACTGAAACGTGACATATGAACATGTATATATTTTTAGTAAAATGATTCATATGAGTTAACGTTTGAATCTTATATAACCACAAACGCATTAAAAACATTTGCTTTGAGGAATAAGAAGTTCAAATTGTGAATTTCCAGGTTTCCTGCATACAGGCAGTGATCACACAAGAGGCAGCAATACCAGAGACATTTGTGGGTTTGTTTTTTTTAGCAGAACTACACAAAAACTGATTTGAATTCCAGAAAAGTTCATTCTGACGTCTTATTGTAGACATTTTGGTGGGAAACTGAGGGACTGTTTATGTGGCTGTTTTTGTTTGTTTTAAATAACTTGTGAATTTTAGGTCGACTCTGTGGGTATGAATTAGCTGCTAAAACATTAGCATTTTCTTTAATGTCTCTTGATTAATGTGTACTGTCCCCTAAAACCCCGAAAGAAAACCCTCGGGAAGCCCTACAGAGAAATCTGTTAACAGTTAAAGATGAATTTGAAAAATCAGATTCAGAAGTAAAGAGGATGCCTGCAGAAAAGAGACCCGATCTGATGTGAACAAATAATTCATCCCTCAAAAATTGGTAACAACGAACCAAATCCCTTCAACAATAGTTCCCTGATAGAGGCAACTTTTGCTCCTAATATTTACCAAACTTACATCATTAATTTACGCAGACCAGTGACGAGTGAAGCTCGCCGTTTGCAGTTTAGCGTGCATACAGTTGCAAGCTGCTTTGGAACCCACCCCGCCTCCCGTTTCCTGCTGTTCCCAACCTAAAGTCAGATCTGTTGCACTGATGAGTCTCGGCCATTAAGAAGATCCTGTCCTGTTGTGGTTGGTGTGTGAGAACACATGAAGTCTGGATAAATCCACACTTGACACTTTTTTCAGATGTACTCATATGAAATCTGGTAAATTTGTGGCCGTGTCATGTCTCAGAAGCTCCGCCTTCTTTTCCTCCTGAGGTCACCAGAGATCAGAATAGCTTCGCATTCACAAATTAGCAGTGCTGCATTTACCTCCAGCAGGCGGGCCTCAGCTCGCTGTAACAACAGACCTGAGGACAGCGCCTGTGGTGGGGCTGCTGACGGCTTCTATAAGGAGAGCTGATCCTGGAAACGGCTCTGCACTTATGGCAAAAATATTTTTAGAGCTCGGTAGCTCCCCAAAACTCACTGCTGAGGTTTCTCAAGGTTGTCATTATTATAATGTCGGGTTTGCTGGTTGGAAAAGCAGCTCAGAGTCCTGGATATAAGGGTCACAGGACATATATGTACATACGCTTTAGTTTTTAGACTAAAAATGCACTGAAAAATCATTTGTAGCAAACTGTTTGCATATACAGCATCAGTTACTGCTCTTTTAGTTATTGACGTCTTTAAATCAGTTGGAAACATTTCACAGATAATGTGCAGACTGACCAAAGGACGTGACAAGCAAAGACTTCACTGGTGCGTCTGAAACGTGAATACTGTGGTTTCATTAGGTTCCTCTGATGGGAAGCTTGAGTATGTTTGGCTTTATTTGTCACTTTAAATGTCAGGTTTGAAGGCTTAGTTTGGTTTCTGTTGGACAAACTGCTGCCAACAATAATCAGTAATGGGAATAATGAGGGAATACGGCTCTCCTGGAATAACCTGAAGGATAAAAGGGTTAAAGATGAGCTATGTGGGCTAAATAAAGCTCCAGCAGCAGAGTCTTGTCTGACCTTTGTGGGCACAGCGGAGAGCTTGGAGTTAAGGTGGATTTATATGATTCCCTCTGATCTGATGATGGATGAAACAAAAAGGCTGCCTGACTCTGTAACTAGTGGTTTCCACTGTTGTTTAGCTACAAATCCCCAGAATAACTTCTCAGAGGAACAAAGCGCCCCGCTGCTCAGGCCTTCTCATTAGTCTGGGGTTTCCTGGCTCGCCGGTGCTGCCGGAGCCCACCGAGTTGGCGTGGTGAGGTCACACCCTCCTGGTGACATCATATAGCCACGCCCTTCTTTCCTGCAGGCTGGAGTTTTTCTTCTTGCTCTCAGCCTCTTTGTCACTTCTGTCCCACATGTTCTGAGCACTTCTGCTTTTTATGATCGGCAGCTAAACCGAGAGCTCTTTGAGTTCTCCATAATAAGGATCCAGTGTGTCAGTGCAGGTCACACACTGGACACCTTTATGGAAGAGCTCCTAAACTCCAGACTTTTGTGACCTGCATGAATCGATAGACCTCGCAGGACCTGAAGATCTGATTTAACCAGCAGAGCTCGATCCAGATGTTGCGCCGTCACATCAAAAACCTCAAAATGTTTTAAATGTTTAAACCATAATACAGATTATTACAGCAGCTGTTTCTCTGCTGTGGCATAAAAAATACATTCATGAGACGAGAAATTTCACCAGTTAATATTTGACATGATTCACCTTTTTACTGGAAACCAGTCCAGGCGGCGACCTCATAAAGTTGTCAATGCGAATGTTCGCTCGGTACTTTTATTACTACCGTCTGATTTGATCATTTTCGTGTCTTTTTTCCCATCGCGGCTATTTTAGGAACGAAGGAGCCGTTCACGTTCCTTTGAGATCCCAGCATGATGTCAGACTTGGTGTCTGTTGGGAGTGGTTTGAGTTTGGAGCCTGGGAGTGAGAACATCACATGGCAGAGCTTCAAAATGCTGCTTTTGGTTTCCAGACTTGGTTTTAGGTTAGAATCAGGTGTAGGCCAGGGTGAGCTGTCTGGGAATGTGCTGACTCAGAGGGTTTTCACATGGACTCATGTGTTCCCGGGGAGTTGCCGGGCTGTCCTTACACCGAGAATAAAATGATGCAAATATGTTTTTCCCTCAGTGCGCGTTTAAAAAATTAATGTGTGATGCTGAGAGTCTTTTATTGCAATGAGAGTTTTTAACGTGTGAAGCTGCATGCTGGGGATTTCTGACTGAAATAGTGATCATCAGCATCAGATATGCTGACTGAAACTGTCCTTATTATGAGCTCGGTGGCTCTGCAGCTGCCGAGTGATGAGTCGATGTTTGTTTACATTTTAATTTCTATTTATCCGCAGTGTTGGTCAAGTTACTTGAAAAAAGTAATCAGTACGATTTACAACCTGAATAGATAAAGTGATAGATCTTTCAGCCCAAAATGTAATCAAATGGAAAAGTCTCTTTTTAAAACTTGTTTTATTAGTTTTAATCTTTTAACTTTATGCATCAAGCAAACATTAAATTTTATGCAACATTCTCTGACTGGAAGAAATTAGTTTAACATTTAAACCTATTTTCTGCACATTCCAGCACATAAAATATTTTTTGTGTTTACACTCAGTCTTTCAAATAGATGCAAGTAAAACACAGCAGAAAATAAATAAAGTCAAAGACTAGCGGTCCTGTTGCTCTATTTTCACCTGTAAAGCAGGAGTGGGGTAGGCGGAGGGTTACCCTGGTGCAGGTGTGCAGCGGTCAGTGGAAGAATCCGCGAGTTTCTCTGTGAGTTTCCCATTACGTCGTAGCTACTCGGTGTTTGCTTGGAAGTTTAGGGTTTTTTCGCTGTAAAAAGAAGTTTTCTTCCCACGCACAACGGACACTAATGTTTTTGTCACTTTTTATGGAATCAAACTCAAAGTAAGGTCAGTACTTCCACGCTTTAAACGCTGCACGCTCATACTCTCTCTGCACTCGATATATGATCCATTGTTGATCTGCACACAGCTGTTGTCACGAACGTCGCACTCGCTTACGTCACTGTCATGAGACATTCTCGCAAAAAAATCATGGTTTTAGTAACGCAGTAACACAGCGTTCCTACGGGAAAGTAACGGTAATCTAATTACCGTTTTTGCAATAGTAATCCCTTAGTTTACTCGTTACTAAGTAAGTAATCGGATTACAGTTACTGCCCATCTCTGTTTATCCGTATAAAGATTCCAGAGCTAAAACATCTGGACATGTTGTCATGTGACTAAAAACAAGTGAAAACTAAATATGTGAATAGAAGCCATAAACTTGTTAAAATACTTAAAAGGATAAATGGTTGAAATTGTTACAAGAAACAAGGACATTATTTGGTTTATTATTTCTAATGCTTTAGTGATCAATCTTGCATGCTTATAATTGTAAATGGGTGAAACAGCAGAAAGGGTAAAAGGTTTAAATGTGCATCGTCAAACGTAAATAGTTTGATGTGGCAGTGAGTTAAATCGCTGAAAGTGAAGCTAAGTGGTTGAAATTGTTATCTGTGAGTGATGTTGATGGATAAATGGCTTACAGTGCAGTGGAGACATTATAAAAGAGGCTAAACATCGAATTAATGGTCAAACGCAGACGTAGCTGTGAAGTTAACGCGGTAAAGTAATGGCGTCAGTGTTGAAGCTGCTGGGCTGGTGGTAAACATTCATCTCACTGCACCACAGCTGCAGAAAGCAGTGACTGAGGCTGCTGTGCTTCATGTTTCTCTCGGTAAACATCAGCGATCCTGCAGCTATGCTGGACGTAAACAGCATGAATAAATCTGTTTGTGACAGCGAGGCACCATGGGATTGTATTCCTCGTGTTTGGACTCATTTCAACCAGTGAGTCAGTGAAAAAAGTAAAATCTCTTCTTTGTGACCATCAAACTTATTTATTGTGCACATATCTTCATCCCTCCTCATCTTGTCTCTCCTGACCGCAGCAAGCGTCCAGACCCACCTTCTTCGCCCGGAAGTTTGAGGCCAGCGTCAGTCAGGAGATCATCAGCCAGCTGGACGCCTACCTGTTCGGAGCTCTCGCCTCGGGAACTCCGGGTCTGCAGGCCTACTGGGAGAACATCTACGAGGCGGAGACAGACGGAGCCGCAGGCCTGTCGGACTCTGCGCTCACCCACTACCACGCCTTTGCTCGTATGGGACTGTCCCGCGCCGCCAGCTCGCTCCAGGGACATCCCAACGACAACAGCTGCAGGTACGAACAAGGGTGCTGGAAAACTTGCTGAAATCCCAGCCGTGTGTGTGTGCGTATGTGCATGTGCATGTATGCACTGGGGTTCAAACTTGTCCCAGAAGCATCCAAAGGCTCTTTTGTTAACACCAATAACCACAAATGGGAGCATAAACGTTGAGAGTGCATCGAATCATGACGTGTAACTTCAGGGTAAACAAACAGGAAGTGTTGTGCTTCACAGCATCGACAGAAAAACATTTTCGGATCAGCAGAAAAATGATTCTCACAGCTCAGATTATTGACTGTCACCGTTTCACACATGGACACTTCTGTGAGGATATTTTCCACAAATGCCGCACAGCAGGAATCGATCCACTTCAGAGCCGCTCGATACTGGAACTGCTCCGTGTGGGTTCGTTGAGGGGTCTGCATGAATGGAGCTTGCAGGAATAATGCCCGCTCAGTAGCAGTAAATGTAACTGTGAGCTGTAGTATTTGCACACTGGCCCAGTCTGACGTCACTGACGGGCTCCAAGCGGCTAACGTATGATCGTGTGATCCGTCTGCATCAGGCATTACGTTCTCTCACACCTCCGTCAGATGATGTTTACAGAAGCTCAGACTGGAAAGGATGTGTGAAAATGAGTTGTTGCTCAGGTTTACTGCTTTCTCTATATTAATCAAATAGTGCTGTGCAAGCTTTAATTAAAATCATACTGAAAACTTGGCCTAAAGAGTCCAAACACGTCAGCCAAACAGCCTCTTTTTGGTTTGTAAAGAAGGAATTTTGGTTGTTTTGCTTAGGTTATTTTTCGAGCTCAGCTCCTCACCTGCAGGCAGGAAATGAGATAAAAACCTCGGCTTTATCAGGAGCAATCAGGCTGGGAATAGCACAGGGTGTTGCATGGGGGAGCATCCATCTACAGGCGTAATCGTGTCTCAGGATCCCTTTTTTTCCACCGTTCTCGTTTATTATCTATGTGATCGGCCGTGCGGTGTTTGCAGAGCCGTCAGGTTTGAACTCCAAGAACTTTGAAACTGTAAAATGACGAAGCTGTTGTTGGTTTGAACTCAACATCTAGAAGCATTCGTCTCATCAGGTCCAGCTCGCTGTTTGCACGGCTGTCAGAGGCTGGAGCAGAGGTGCAGGTATCACCTCCATCAGTTTCCATCAGTCTGTGTGACACACTGTTATTATTGGCCGTGCCAGTAAATTGTGCTTTTTGCAGAGAAAGAAACTGTGCAGTCGTCTTCTCGGGGGAAAGGGGAGGACTAGCAGATGAAATGTCTTTCCACCAAACTGGCCACCACTGGTGTTTGTGCAGTCCAAATTAAATATGAAGATAAGGCGAGCTTGTTCCTTTGTACAATCAGGCTTCAGTTTCTGCACAGGCTAGATTTTTCCAGCTCCAACAGTAGGTACAAGGAGGTACTTGTTGCTGGAGCTTGGGTGGGGACTGGTGGCTGGCATGGGTGGGGGCAGCATTATGGGAGTGTGTGTGTGCAAGGGGAAGTAGGGGGTGGTTAGAAAGGGCCAGTCTGTTTCCTTCAACCTGTGATTTCAGTCAGAGACTCTAAAACCATGTCTGCAGTAACATAGATGCATTTGAAAGCAGGCAGACACGGTTCCCTTCACAGTGGTGCTTTAGTTGGTTTCACAGATCCTTGGAGATTCTCCACATCCTCTGTAGAGATTCAGGGATTCGAGCTGTCAGGTTAAGAAAAAGTGTTTTCCAGGAAAAAGATTCGCCTGCCCGTCCGAATGGAAAAGGAGAAACGGACACATTTGGAGCAAAGTTCCTTTGCATGATTCAAAATAATCCTAATCTATGTCAGTAAACTCTGGCCGGTCCATCCTCTGTTTCAGCGCCCTCTCTCTTTCTTTGAGTTGTCTTTAATGGGATTGGCTTCCCCTTCAGAGCAGAAAGTCAGAATCGTAGCAGGACGGGGGGAAGTGCAGCTCACAATCAGAGCAGAAAAATGAACATATTAAGGACTCTTTTACATACAGATTAAAGAACAGAAAACTGTCTGAATTTGAGCATTTACAGAGTTTAAAGCCTGAGTATATTATATATATGAGCACTACTGCAACAGTATGTACACAACAGATGCAGAAAGGGAGATAACAGACTCTGTAAGCCTTAAAATCTGATTATCAGAAGCTCTGAATGTTGTAATTGAGGCTGCATCCAGATGATTGGCATTACTGTGGAGAGCAGTCACATCCTGGTCTGCTCTCAAAGACAACAAGGTCAGCATTACCTGTAATTTACTACCATGTTGAATCAACCACAAATGGTCACAGCTGATGCTTCTGTTGTCTTCTGTGAATGGGGACATGTGACTAACGACAGCCAATCAGGCAGCGAACCTGAGCATCAGCATCATTCCTAGGGAGTCTGAATTTCTACCAGTCCAACAATACTTAGAAAAAATAAAAAATAAAACAGGAGTTTTTAAGGAGTTTTTTTTAGGAGAATGTAGGTTTAAGTTTTTAAAAATATTTTTGGAAAAACTTGGAGTAATTTGGAGCCATAATCCAGCAGCTGCCTGTGACGTTACAGTGCAAAGCAGGGAACTCCAGGCCTCGAGGGCCGGTGTCCTGCAGGTTTTAGATCCTTGATCCATCACAGCTGATTTAAACGGCTAAATGACCTCTTCAACATGTCTCGAAGGTCTCCAGAGGGCTGCTAATGAACTAATCATTTGATTCAGTGTGTTGACTCAGGGTGAGATCTAAAACCTGCAGGACACGGCCCTCGAGGCCTGGAGTTGCCCACCCTGCTGTACAGTAATGCTTAAAGCGCTTCCTGTACCCATCGTTTGCACTGAACACAGACCATCTGTGGAAACGTGT
The DNA here is from genome assembly GCF_056152115.1 of Neolamprologus brichardi. Taxonomy (NCBI): domain Eukaryota; kingdom Metazoa; phylum Chordata; class Actinopteri; order Cichliformes; family Cichlidae; genus Neolamprologus; species Neolamprologus brichardi. The sequence continues at coordinate 24,450,098 of NC_142107.1, forward strand.
TTTCCTGCACATGAAATGTCAGATGATCACCAGACTCATTAAAATGAATTTTTATGGATAAATAATGTTTGAATCACATGTTCATTTGATCCATTCTGTAGTTAATGGGAAAACGCAGGATTAACATAGACTGTACATCAAAGACGGCTGTCGAGAGCAGGACGGTTACATTTTGAAGGCCCAGCATTGCTGCTTCAGCCATGCTGGCTTTTTTCACAGACAGAAATTACCATATGTAGTTGAGTGGGTGGAGTGCCAGATAATTAGCCGGCTTGGTTAGCAAACTGCATTCATAGACTGTGTGGGCAGACACGATACCTGCTAATTAGTGCTGAATAACATCCAATTAAAATCCTAGAATTTCACACATCAAAACTGGAGCACAGACTTCTTGGGTGGCATGTCAGTACGATTAACTGCACAGCAGGAAAATTATTGGTCAGATGATTGTATTACAAATGCTCCAAATACTCCAGAGGTCCAATTCAGGGACTGCAGTGAGGTGAAGCTTCACAGCTACAGTTACTTGTGCCATCCACCTGACGGTCACGTTAGTGACATCCTTAAAAAAATCATTTTATTTAATTGATTAAATTAAACATTTTTGTGTTAGTCTGTAAACATCTTATCTGTAAAGTTGGGTATTTTAAACCGACTCGCTTTGAGACTGCCTCTAGTGGACGTTAGAGGAACTGCAGTTTGATACATTGTAACAAACTGCACTTCCTGTCCAAAGCATCATGTGTTCTCTGGTAAATGGCCTGTATTTGTATACCGCTTTACTAGTCCCTAAGGACCCCAAAGCATCAAAGGCATCCACCCACTCACACACACATTCACACACTGGTGTGTGACCACCACCAGTAGGCAACGGGTGAAGTGTCTTGCCCAAGGACACAACGACCGAGACTGCTCGAACCTACAACCTTCCGATTACAAGGCGAACTCCCAACTCTTGAGCCACGATCGCCTCTGATACTAATAAAATAAGATATCTTGTCTTGAAGGATAACACGGGTTGGATCCACTTGGTGAAAGTGGAAAGGAAAAACTCTGTTTCAACAGGAAGAAACCAGGCTCAGAGAGGGGCAGCATCTGCTGGGACCGGTCAGGGGAGGAAGTTGTATCTACTTTATTGTATATGTGATTTAAATATGCTTTGGGGCTTTTTTCTTTTTTTTCTCTCCTTTCTCAGGTATGTCGGCGTGAGTCACCCAGTGTCTGTGCACCTTTACTTCCTGTCCGACCAGTACCAGGGCTACCTGGTCCATCACGTGGCTACCAACCAAGCCTCTAACCAGTTGGAAACCCTGGAGACCTGGGTAGCCGCCAAAGACCACTTCACCCTGACCAGCTCTCCACATGCCGCTAACAGGCTCCAACACATCCAGGTCAGACTTGTGTCTTTATCAGGGCTCTCTTAACTCAACAAAACCTGGACATCGTTCTGCAGTCACCGTTTTGGGTTTATTATTACCTCAGTTTACATGCCTTAATATATTCTCAGGTACAAAAATGTCCCAGGATGCTTTAATGTTTTGAATTTAAGTCTAAGAAATGATCCCTGCAAGGAAGTAAAAACAAAGACTAAAAGCAAATATTCAAAAATTAGAAAGCAGGTAAATAGAAAAACATGTAGGTGAAAATTTAGAGTGAATCTCCAATCTCACAGGATTACAGAGAAACGAAAGACAGCAGAGACGTGAACAAGAGCATCCCACACACGACCGATGTGACTGTGACGGTTGTACCACGCTGGGACTCCAACAGTTCAATATTTCTGCTGCAGAAAAGTTTATGACCGGCTAGAACGGGTTAATTAAAACCAACAGTGAATGCTAACAGATCAGCCCCCTGCAGTGACGCTGACGTATTCTAGAGCAGCTTTCACACATTTTCAGCCAGTTTCAGCAGAAACCAGTTGGAATACTTTGTAAAGTTTTCCTTTGTTACAAGACAACAGCCAGAAGGAAGCGACATCACGTGTAACAGTGTGACGTAAAGTCTATAAAAACGAGTTCTTGGATAGAAGGAGGTCACTGATTGTGCGAGCTCGATCTCATCGGGCGGGTCAGTTCAAAGCCGGGGGCCAAAACCAGCCAGCTTTAGATTGGATCAGCCACGAGGGACCAGCCTGGAGCTCGGAGGCCCAGGAGTCGACACTTCTGCGGTGTAGCTTGGGGCCAGACACGACATGCTTTAAAAGTGATCAGTAAAATATTAAAGTGAACTCTAAAAATATACAGGAAGCCAAAACCAGCCTGAACTAAAACCAGTAAAGAAGCTGAGTTGGTGCATTCTGGCCTAACTGGAGGTGAGAGAGTGACTTTTTGTTGATGCCAAAGAGGAGAGAGTTTGAGAACAGCTGGTGGGCTCTTAGGGTCTCGTATCAGTAAACGCGTCTCACGTGCACCTTTCTCTAACCGATGTCTAAACTCTGTCAAGCTGCAGCACATTCGTATAGACGGCTTTAAGAGTCGTCTCTGACCTTTCCGCTGTTCAGGTGGGGACCGACTGGGATCCTAAGGAGCGTCTCTTCAGGAACTGGGGGCGTCTCCTGGGCCCAGAGGACGAGCCGGTGGCCGTGCAGCGCTGGAGCCGGAGCCAGAGCAACCTGACGGCTACGATTGTCTGGATCGACCCCACCAACGTCATCGCCGCCACCTACGACATCCTGGTGGACGCCTCCGCTGAGGTCACGCACTACCGGCCGCCTCTCACCTCCCCGCTGAGGCCCGGCATGTGGACGCTGAGGGTGCTGCACCACTGGAGCCCGCTGGGCCAGACCAGCTTCATCGTGGCTCCTCTGGAGTTTCACAGGCAAAGGCCGATACAGCAAGGTGGGTGATCAGACCTCAGCCTGCTTAGAAGCACGAGCGCAGGTTTCCAGGAAATAGACAGGACCAAGGCAGCTCTACCTGTAAAGAAAGAGTGCACGCTCCGTTTTGCGTAACTATTTTTAAATCTCTGTAGCTCTGCAACCACGTGAGCTAGCGCAATAATTTTTTTTGCATACGAAACCGGAGGAGTTGTACTTACATCTTATGCCATCAGCTTGTCCTCGGTCACAGTTTCCTTCCACATATAGCTTTGCAAAAACTGCATAAAAAGCACTTGCAGCAACAAAAACATAATATTCCAGAAACACACTTTGCCGATCCGATCAGCTGTTTGTAACACTTCCTACGTTGGAATAGACGTCAGCGCGAACTATCACATGTCCGCCATGACCTGCCCGAAACCGGAAGTGACGTCATTTTGCGGAAATGTAGTTTTTTACCATCAGGGCCTCATGAGCCTATACTGGTGTTTTTAAAAGTTATGTTTGACTTTATAACTTTCTGTGTGGTTTCTGGGATGCTTAGGACTCATATTGCACTGCTGGAAATAGTTTATTTTGATGCATATGCTGCTTTTTTGCAAATTTGCACAATAATATTTATTTTCGTTTTTCCTGCAGTGTATAAAAATTGGTGTATTTCAAAAATAAAACTATGAAGACACTCAAAATAAATTTCCTGTGGTGGGAAACTAGTTTGTGCAACTTTTTTGTATTTACAGTTTTGAGGGATAAGCCTCTTAAATTTCTGTAACTAGAAATATATGTTAAAAAAACAAAAACGATTTTCAATTTTTTTGTAGTTTATTGCACTTTTTTGCAATTTATGTAATTACTATGCACTTAATGCAGACATATTATTAAAATCTAGGCTGTAATGGTTGTATTGATGTATAGCAACTTGAAATGCTCCCAAAAATGGCTCCACAGCATGTAAACATATAATATAAGCTCTGGCGGACTTGGTTCTATGGTAGGTCTTAAAGAGTTAAAAGAAAACGTGTGTTCTTAGTAATCAGAGTACTTTTATCCACTGGATTCATTTCCCTTACATGCACAGCGAGTTATTTCATTTATTTATTTATAAAGCACATTTAATAACAACCGAGAGTCGAGCAGAGTGCTGTACGAAGTAACAATTAAATAGGTCGGGCTTAAACCTTCAGAAACTCTCCTGTTAAAACTATATGCAGGATCTTCATACTTGTTCATGTCAATAGCAGATAATAGCCAGTACTTAAATTACACCGAGCAGAGGCCCTCCTGTCACAGCTGTCAGCACCATGCAAACATACATTTATAGTGTCGTATCCAATCGCCCTCTCGCGCCCACACGGGGTCACCTCTGTCCGAATTAGCCTGCCCCGGGTTAACGCTCGGTTTGTTTGACCTCCTCGGGCCATGTGTGGGAATTCAGGGGATAACTGCAGGGCTAAGTAAAGCTCGGTGCACGAATAGACACCGAGGTTTTACAGGCGCTGCTATGAAGTGCAGGTGGTGCGTGACGTGATCCGATCGGACTGTTGTTGCACAGGCGTCTGTGACTGGTGGCTGTACTTTAAAATAACAGCCTCCAATTAATTTAGAGAAGACTCCTCAAGCTTCTCGCTAATGAACTATTCCACCAATAATCATTAATCACGTTTAAGCACTTTATTAAAAAGTTAAACAGTTCACAGTAAAGTTTGCAGCATTTTTGTTTGAAATGTCCACTCCTAGCATGGTTTTTATAATTAATGATAAACTAAAAACGTTAAGTGGTTTGGATTTGGTCAGATCTGTCTGCACAGCCCGTCTCAGGCTTTGCTGCACGTGCACAGTGGCTTGTTCTGTAGTGAAACCAGCGTTCCCTGTAATGACCAGCAGGGGGCGACTCTTGGTGAGACTGACTCTGAGAAAGACCCTTTTCATGACTTGAAGGATGATAAAGCAGAAGCTTACAGAACGCTAGCCTCGTGTGCAGCAGCCGTTAGTTTCCTACTATTGCTTCCAACTTTTATATACAGTCTTTGGATTTGGGCCGAGGGGAACCAAAGAAACCTGAATATAAAATGAAATGTGCGTCTTTGTTTGGAGAAACATTTTCTGTGCTTACTGTTGTTACGTTTGATTCGTTTCCTTGTTTCTTCCCTGCGTCTGACGTAGACGATGTTACTTTTTGTGGCAGCTCAGCGTCATGACTACAGTTTAACTCAGACTTTCTTTGTCCTTCTGCTGTTGGACTCCAGAGGACGCTCTGCGGCTGCACGGCGGACCAGCCAAGAACTCCTACATGGAGCAGAGCTTCCACGGCCTCAACCCGGTCCTGCAGCTGCCGGTGAGCCTGGGCGCTGTCGAGGAGGCCGAGGCCAACGCCAGTCTGACGGGGGCGCCGTTGCGTCGCTGGCTGGACGGGCTGCTGGAGGGCTACTGGTCCGCCTCAGACGTCTGCTCGACGGGCCCCAGCGCCTGTCCGGTCATGCAGCGCTGCCGCCTCACCGCGTGGAGCTCCGCCAGCCCCGATCCAAAATCCGAACTGAGCCTGCCCAGAGAGGACGGGCGGATAAGGTAGCAGGCGGACGGACTGAGGGAGGAGGAGGCGAGGGAAAATGAAGGAAAACACGGGGCTGACGTCCCGTTTGTGTCCAGTATTTATTTATTTAAAGTCTGTGGGCGTGAACAGAGAGGACAGATGGAGCATCAGAGGGAACAGTGGGAAGAGACACTGAGGAAAATCTTCTCCTTCAGTCCTCATTCGGTCGGCTCTCACTTTTATTTAGGACTACAAAGCTGTGCGTGCTCGAGTGAGTGAAAGTGTGTTAAGAGTGTTTGAAGAACTTTATACCTCTTGTTGTCCGAGTCTCCCTGAGTTCAGGGTCACAAGCTGAAAACAGACGTGGTTGCTCGTTCTTTAGGCCCATTATTTAAAAACTCCAACGTAAACCTGAATCAAGCCTCAGAATGAGATCTCTCCACGCTACTAGTTTAAAACCCAAAATCAGCCTCTTAAAAAATAAAATCTGATTTAAACCGTGTCACAGGTTTTTGTTTCTCCTTTTGGCTCTGACGTCAGTGAGAAAGGATGTGCACACAGCCTGTGAGATAAACAGATTATTTTGAACACTGAATCATGCAAAGCTACTCTGATGGAGTCCAAGAATAAAAATATAGAGCAGAACAGCCCACTTTAAAGCTCAGTATGTGATTCCTGAAAACTTTTTTTTAATGTCCTGTTGAGCTGGAAACATTTCTGTTTTTTCTTCTTTAAAAAGGAAAATCGGTTTAAGTAAAATCTAGAAATATTTAACTAATAACTGCTGACATTTAACTGTAAAAATGTTCTTTTTTCACATCAATGCCGTGTCTGTATGAATCATCCACAGGAGCAGCTGTAGATGGAAATCCCACGGCAGCGACGGTATCAATGATAATGAGCCTAAAATCAGTTCTCAGCAACCACAGATGTTCTCACAGAGCCAGCTGGGTATCAGGGGAAATTATGATTCATCTTTTAAAGTGATCATTTATGGACAGAATATATTTAATGAGTTTTCTTAAGTTGTTCGGACTCTGTGTTTTCTTTCTGTGCCATGTCTGAATCCCTCAGACTTGAAGTGAGACGTCCTCTTTCCTTTAATCTGCACACATTACAAAACGACAAACTTCCTGCTGTACAAACGGCTACCCGATTAATTTATTCAAAACTTTTTTACATAAATGGGACCAAAGCTGGAGCCCAGCAGCTCTGAATGAGTTTTAAGAGTCTGAGCGTGTGGAGCATCAACGTGTCGGGTTACATTTATTTACGGTTACATTAAGCGCCCATAATGAGTTGAATTTAAAACATCTGCAGTTTAACACCAAATTCAACTCATTTATTTTTTTCTATTCAAATTCAAACTGATTCGGAGCCATTTTTACATCCACTGTGTATTTTTCATATATCGAACTATGTAAAGCTGTATTTTGTAAAAACCTGACAGACGATGTACAGTTTTTAAGTTAATGAGTATTAAGATGCAGATGTTTGGACTGTGACGGTGTCGCAGAGGTGGTGGCGTTGTGTGAAAACGTTCCTGAGATGTTCTGACTCTGGAGGACGGTCCCAGCCGAGGGCGCCCCGCTGCGCTTCGCCACGGCTTCGTCCGTATGTCCGACCAGCCTCCGTCTCCTGTTTGTCGTCGTCTCTCGCTGGGAGCTGTGCTGCTGTGCCTTAGCTGTTCTCCTGTCTTTAGGAAAGCCTCCTGAAAGCATCTGTAATGTCTAAAAACTGAAAAATTAAAGACAAAGATTTGTTGTGAACGCCTTAGAAATGATCTCGGTGGTTTTAAAGTACAATTTCTAAAAAATAAAAACAACCTCCCTTTAGTTTGTGTCTGAGCTCATGTCGTACGTTCATGTTCAGAGTCGCTGCAGCTTTGTATTTACTAATGTTTTTCATTTTCTATTGGTTTTAATTCAGTTTTGTTTTATAGTTTTTTTTAATAATGTATGGAGGCGTGTGTCAGACACCAGATTTAGGAAAATCAGAACTTTTACAATAAAAAATAAAATCCAGAGGATGTGCTGATCCTGATCAAACAGTTTCCTTATTTGTATTTTGTCAGTTTGTCTAAAAAATAAAAAAATCCTTAAAAAAAAATAATAATAATAATAATAATGTGGGATCAGCTCTCCTGGATCCTGTCATCCTTGGTCCAAGTATCTACTAAAGCACTTTGAATACAACTTCGAGTGATGCTGTTAATAACAATAATCACAGGAGCTCCTCGGTGAGGGTACAAATAGCGCACAGATGTTGAGGATTTCAAATCAGCAGTGAATGAAGAACAGCCAGAGGAGATGAGGGCTGTATCCCAATTCAGGGTCTGCAGCCTTAAAGGCCGCATTTTAAGGCCAATTATGTCACCGCGTGACGAAGGCTGTCCCAATTCAATTCAATTCAATTCAATTTTATTTATATAGCGCCAAATCACAACAAAAGTCGCCTCAAGGCGCTTCATAGATACAGAGAAAAACCCAACAATCATATGATCCCCTATGAGCAGCACTTTGGCGACAGTGGGAAGGAAAAACTCCCTTTTAACAGGAAGAAACCTCCGGCAGAACCAGGCTCAGGGAGGGGCGGCCATCTGCTGCGACCGGTTGGGGTGAGAGAAGGAAGACAGGATAAAGACATGCTGTGGAAGAGAGACAGAGGTTAATAACAGATATGATTCAATGCAGAGAGGTCTGTTAACACATAGTGAGTGAGAAAGGTGACTGGAAAGGAAAAACTCAATGCATCATGGGAATCCCCCGGCAGCCTACATCTATTGCAGCATAACTAAGGGAGGATTCAGGGTCACCTGGTCCAGCCCTAACTATATGCTTTAGCAAAAAGGAAAGTTTGAAGCCTAATCTTGAAAGTAGAGATAGTGTCTGTCTCCCGAATCCAAACTGGAAGCTGGTTCCACAGAAGAGGGGCCTGAAAACTGAAGGCTCTGCCTCCCATTCTACTTTTAAATACTCTAGGAACAACAAGTAGGCCTGCAGAGCGAGAGCGAAGTGCTCTAATAGGGTGATATGGTACTACAAGGTCATTAAGATAAGATAGGGCCTGATTCAAGGCTGCTCGAAATGCGGCCCTCAAATGCGTCCTTCATTTCCCTGAATTTTAAGGATGTGGCGGTGTAGACTTCGTGGCCCAACATATCCCAGAATGCATAGCGCGGCGGTGGGTGTGGATAATTTTGCCAAAAAAAAAAAAAAAAAAACAGCGGATGAGGGGCGCCCAAAGAGTAAACTTTAAGTAAGTACTGAATATTATGTCACTTATTTATGTGCAAATGTTTAATAATGAAGATCATTAAAACATTCCTGTTGGCCACATGTCGGCAAAGTCATGTGACATTAGTGACGTTTGTACTAACTTGGTTTTAAAGCCTTTACTTTAAAATATACGCTGTTCAATAGCTGAGCTTAATCAGAGAATGATCAAAGCTCATGTAGAAACAAACAAACAAATGAACAAAAGATTTTCTCCTTCATTTCTGTCAAACAAAGCTGTATGAAACGTTTTCAGCTGTTAGTATCATGGTTGCTAGGCAACCTGGGCAGCGCAACGGAGGCTAGACCGTCCCATTTCACAAGCCTCGCAGTTCCGGCCTTAGCGGTCTTTGAGTACGCGGCCCTTGAGGATCGTTGAGGCTGCGAACTTTAAGGCTGCAGACCCTGAACCCGGGGTCATCACCACAGCTGATCGATGACACACAGCCAGAAGGACAGGCCTGATGATCGGGACCACGTGACACCGATTATATCTCAGTCACATTTATGCTTCAAAGCAGTTTTTACATTTTTAATAAATACCATTTTAATTCATATATTTCCTATTTTACATAAACGATTTAATCTCTTAAGCGTGTGCTGCAGAAATAAAACTTCAAGTTCTTTACAATGAGCAACTTCTTCAAAGTCCCACCATCAAAACACCAAAGGAGGGAATATTTTTGTGTTTTTGTTATAGCTTCTTCTTCCGGTCCATTTAGGACGTTTTTCTTTTCGTCACCTGTAGTTTGTCACAAATTTTGCACCAACCATTCAGACGTCGGCTGAAAACACAGAACATCCCAAACACAGTAAAAGAAGAAGAAAAAAGACCTAAATTCTTCCTTTTTACACCGTCATCAGTCACTAACAGCACTGCCGCCCTCTTGTGTTCAATACTGGTATTACACCAGCCCCGGGACAGCTGGCTGGACGTGTTTACGTCTCACAAATTAAATCTTCTCCTGCTTTGAGGGCCGTTTGACAAACTACAGCTACAGCCTGCAGTGGAGGAAAGCCTCAAGAAATAAAACCAAGAAAATCTTAATTCATTAAACCAATTGTTGCAGCGACAGCAGGTAAAACTCACCTGTCTGAAAATACCCTTCTTTTCTTCAGCACATCAGCGGGACGGTACCTGAGCACCGAGCTCGGGTGTAACTCATTAGTCCTGATGGCTGCATACCATTTAGCTCCTCCAGCATGTCATCATGAGGAATACCAGCTGATTGGAGCTGGGCACGTGGACTGCTGTTTGTTTTTTTATATAAACGGCGACAGAAATATTGAAAACGTGAAAACACGTTTCAGTTTGAGAGAAAAAAAAGACTTCAGAAGCAGCACAAACCAACCGTCCTGAGCCTGGTTCTTATCAGAGTGGTAACAGGCGACTTTACCTGACTATATGAATCATATTCATACATCCAGGGAGGCCCCGGAGATTCAAACCAACAATCTCATGGTTTACCTGATACAGACATGAAACCAACCTATGAAAGAACAAAACCTCAAGTATTTTTAAACAGAAAGTAAAGAAACTACATGAAACATTAGAAACCAGAGTGAAGTGTGATCACTGTCAGAGTTTAGTTTCCTGATGAGCGAGAAAGTGACTGAAAAAGAACACAAAGGTTTTTTTAATTAGGATGAATTCGATCATAAACATCTGTTCCTAATTAAAGGAATATTTCATCCTTGCAGCAAATATCTCGTTTCCTCGGTGATGTTTAACGTATGCAGGAATCAGATCAGGAGACGAAGCTTTATTTTAGAGATTTATTTATAAAAATACAGACAGGAGTGACTAAAAATTATGTACAGTAGTGACACGAGCGCCCGGCGGATGATTGCACGTCGACGGCTCCGCTCCTCACTTCTTGGACAGCTTGGCCTGTTTGTTTTTTGGAGGCGCCCACTTTAAACACATCGTGTCCACTGAGACGAGAGAGACACACAATCACACCTGACGTTAGCAAATCAGCTGCGGGGTAAAAACCCGACACGAGAATCCTCGAGATCTGAGAGCCTGACGGCCACGTTTGTAATAATGTGAGAAGATTTTTAGAACATCTGTGCGGGTACCTGTGATTGGTGGTTTCTTGTACTGGGCGCTCTTCAGGTGCTCCTCCACCAGTTTGGGCGTCACACAGATGACGTGCTGACCTTTCCAGTACTTCACCATGTTGAGCGACTGCAGCGTGCTGATGATGTCACTCTGTGTGATGCTGGTCATCTGGCTGGGAGACGCAGACGGACACGAACGTTAAAATCAGAGACGGCTGGGAGTTTGTTTAAAAGTTCTGATCAGAAACTCGTCGAGTACCAAGTTTCACATCGACACGTAAACTGCTGTAAGAATGAAACAGCAGAGCTTTCACACCGAGTGCATCTCTGAGCTGCCAAACAATCATTTCATCTTTCTGGTTCTTAACCTTCACAGTGTCGACAAAACAAGTGGAAAAGCGAAGCCGAATCGTCCGGCTTTGCACATGTTTGCGTGTCTACCTGAGGTCTTTGATGGACAGCGTTCCTCTGAAGTCCCTCAGGATCTCCAGCAGGACCCAGGACCAGTAACTTCGGTAGCTAAGCTTCCCCAGATCAGAGAGCGGCTTCTCCGGAGAGCCCACTGTGTTCTCCAGCTTAGACAGCTCGTAGCCTGCAGCAGAAACGGACGATATCAGAGCTGCTGCCAGCGAGCGTTTCTCCTTCAGTCACTCGCTCTGTCGGTGTCATGACTACACCCCTGCCATCCATCCACCTGCTGCACTTTCCCATCTCCACTGTATTTTACTCAACATCTGTTGTGTTTTGTGTGCTTTTGCAGGGTTTTTGATCTCTTCGGGGCCCAATCCACAAAGAATATCTCTACAGGAGACAAAAATCTGATAATTTAACTCAAAAATGTGATATTTTATAGAAATTCAGACATGCCAAACAAACACAGCTTGAAAAGTTACCAGGCTGGAGGACGCCTGGATCTGGATCAGCTTGTGATACCACTGTGAGATTAAAACAGTGACTCCTAATTTATCCTTCCTCAGTCTGATGTTCATTCATTCATGTGAAAGCTGAACCAATCAGCTCTTTGGTGGAGGTCAGGAGTTGCAGATTTACTGACTTCCTGTCGATGTCACTGCAGCTTTCGGTTTTATTATAAATGTGAAACAACTTGTTTGTGTCATCTCGAGTCCATCTGAAACTCCCAACTTAACATTTGAAATCCTGTTTCGCCTGAAACTTTTTTCTGCAAACATCTTTAAAAAGCTTTGATTACAAACTCCAGGCTAATCATTCACTGTCACTTACTGAAAGCTATCAGGAACTTCCCGTAGCCTCTGCGCTGGTACGGCGGCAGCGTGAGAATACAGGCCACGTTATTCCCGTCTGGAGACTCTTTCTCCTGAAAAATAAAACCACAGAAGTCGTGACGATGAGTCTGACATGAAGACGAGCAAACGACCTTTGAGCCGCGCGCTGACGACTTACTTTGGAGAAGTAGCCGACGATGTGCGCTCCCTGTTTGTTGACCTCAGTGAGGATGTAGAAGATGAAGGGCTCCACATCGAAATAAAGCGTCTTGTGGTCGAGAAATAATTTGGCTAGTAGACACAGATTCTGACAGTAGATCTGCAGACAGAGAGCGACAGTCAGCAGCAGGAACCACGCTAGCAGCTCGGGCGTTCAGCCGGCCTCACCTTGTGGTCTCTCCCGTCCACCTCGTACACAGATATGTTGCTCCTCCTGTAGATCTCTTTGCCTGGAGGCTGCCTCCACTGACAGTGTGACTGAGGAGGGAAAGGTCAAAGGTCAAATAAACACTGCAGGAGTTTGATTTAACAAGTGAAACTAAAAATGAGGACAAACATACATACGAATAAAATTACATATTCATTTGTTTTACGCCTGAACTGCAGCTTTTACAGAGACTTTCACACTGGTGGGTTCGTCTGACACTTTTATTTAATAAGGACAGTTTATGTAGAACAGCATTAAAATATAAGATCTAAACATGCTGAACAGTAGCAAACAAGCTGTGGATGTATGAATGAGGCAGGTGACAAAGACGGAAACATCAGAGTGTCACATTTCTTCCACTGAAGGATTCGGACGTTTTCCTTCTTAACATGTCTTTTGCTGTTCTGCATGTTGAGCTCTGAACACAAAGCTCTGAGGAAAAGAACAGATTTGAGGCTCAGCGATTAACCTCAGGGTTTCAATCCAAGACATTAAGGCTGAGGTGGGAAAATGTGGATTTAAAGCAGCGCTTTTAAACGCGACCTCTGTCTCAGTGCAGCAGCAGGTGACGGTGAGTGTGAGTGGTAGTGATTTAGTGGTTTCATGGTGGTGAGTTTTGTGTGCTCAGCGGCTCTACAGCGTTACTGACAGCTGCCGTGCAGGTGAAATGACGGGACGACGCGCTGCTGTCACGAAAAACATGGATTACACCCGGACAGATCCACAAGTAATCAACATCTAATGTACCCGAACACAGAGAGACATGCTGGCATACGGAGAAGCACCCAGCTTTGGTTTGTTAACAGCAGATCGCTAAAGTCAAAGATGCATCACTTCAAGGCTTTTTTGGTTTTTGTGGAGAAGCACCATCACACCTCTCTCGCTTTGCTGAGCGGGGATGACTTTACTTATTTTGTGGCAGCAGGCTAGGGCTGTGCGATATGACCAGAATCTCATATCCCGATATAAGACATCTATCGTCTGATAACGATATAAATCACAAAAATGTAACATTTTCTGTAAATTCTGTGAATCTCGTGCAGCTCGACTTGTGTGAAGTGTTTCCAGCTGTGCGTCATGTAGCTGGAGTCGAGTGTTTTAACCGATGCATGAAACGATACATTTTTAGACATAAGTTGTAACGGCGCCGTTTTCTTTGTGAGTGTTTATTACACGGCGTGCTGCGGGGAAAAGCCTGTTCTAACGTTTGAGTCTAAGGTTTATTTTTTAGCACCTGACGGCTCTTTTTTACTTCTCATCCGTAAATAATCTGCTCTTTCGCGTGATTCAGTTTATTTTGAAAAGTCTCAACAGGATCTTGAGATTTATTGTGAAAGGTTTATGTGGAACATAAACAAGCGGACACGCGATGGTTGTTGCTAACGACAACGCATAAAAACAGGCGCTTGTCCGTCTGTAGTGTGGTTATATTAAATATAAGAGAAATTAATATAGCCACTACAGTGACCATCAAAACCATGAAAACAGCTGTAAACAGTTTATTTTGCAACACCACGAAACAAACGATAGTGTAAAATGAAACGATGTTTTTATATCGTCCTCCGATATATATGGTTATATCGAACAGCCCTACACCAGGCTGCAGCACACACATTTATCAGATTTGTGACGACTGACATTAATTCTGAGTAAAACGAAGGCTGACAGAATCATGCTAGCACAACGTTTTAATAAGAATCTCATCAGGCTGGATAACAATCCTTTAACAGTCTCCTGTCTCACAAATAAAGCCATCATTCACTGACTCAAACAAAAAAGCAGTTACGACTCTACGAGACACAAACGTCCTGAACTGAGGTGACTGACCAGGTGATGTCTGAACGTCTTCTCGTACTTCATGTATTTGAGGCAGTACTCGCAGATCCACAGCTTGGGCTGCTTCCCATAATCCTCAGGAAATGGTGAGAAGTACCAGGCATCGATCTCAAAGTTTCCTATCTGGATCTTATCCACATACTTCACTTTGGTGATCTGAAAGTGAGGGAAACAGTTAGCTTATTGACCAAATACTGGAAATAGTGAAAAAACGTGGAAGAAGAGTGGTTGTGACTACACACCGCCTCGTGCTCCTTCTCCAGTGCAGCTGTCGTTGGGTCCATCTCTGCGTATGTCTGCAAAGAAAAGCTCCATTAGAAAACTGTAAGTTATGCAACGCTCCTGGTGTTATTACACACACTCTATACCTTCTGCACATGGTTGATCTCATCGTGCTTGCGCTTCTGGTTGCGGGTGATCTTCCTCTCAGGCTGGTCACCCAGATCTCCAACGCCACCGATCTCTGTGCTCTTCCTAACGGCGTCCTTCACTGTCTTGGTAAGTGCCAGGCGAGACTTACCCACCCATTCGTCCAGCCGCCTGTTGACTGCACGAATCCCAGAGAAAATTAGATGTCGATACAGCAGCTGGATATGAACGTTTAGCATGAATTAAATAGAAGAAACATGCAATATAAATCAGAATTAAAGTATTTTTGTACTTACACCCCACATAGTGGACATAAAACTCTTCTCTGCCCTCCTGTTCGTTCAGTCTGGACTGAATAACTTCTGCTGTGTCTGTGAAAGGAGCAACAACCATCAGCTGGTGCGACTCACGCCAGTACAAGCAACTTCCGGCCGAACTTCCTTCAGATTTCTGGGACTTAAATGCGGGCTTGCCTTCATTACCCGTAAACTTTGTATAGATTTGGCTGTTAAAATCTCACCTTATGTGTATCGAGACGTCATTTAATTCGGCAAACATAACTAAACAGCTTAGTATGTTTATTATGTTTCAATGCTAACTTTTAGATGTGGGCCGTTTGTTGTTTAAAGTATCACTGTTTAAAGATCCATAGAGAATTTTCTAGAAAGCCCTAAAAATCTTCAGTCAGTAAGCGATCGCTGAATTAAGTTTTTGGACCAAAGCCGTTTGGGACTTTATGCGAGTCATTTAGATTTTTAACTGTTTGATGTCAGTTTTTCACCATAACAAAAGCACCGAGTCCATATCCAAAATAATACGACAGCTAGCATGCCAACGAAATTGAGAAGGGAACAGCAGAACATGGTCTTTACTCACGCCATGTCTTATCGGCTCTTTGACATAAATACGTCTCTCCGATTGCCACCGACACTTCCTGCTCCCTGCCACCGAGCACCCCTCCTCCATCCGGGATGTGCTGACTACTCGAACTCCCGGCCTCCCTGGAGCGGCCGAGGGCCTCCGCTTCATCCTCCTCCCCGCCACTGCCGTTGGAGGAACACGCAGCCGGGATGCTGCCGTCCAGCTCACCCCGCTCGCCTTCCATATGACTCGAATCCATGTCCACGTCCATCGTGGGCTCCGAGTCCTTGTTATTAGCGTAGCTCTTGTGAAAGTCGTTCCCGCCAGTCATAACCTCCGAGGTTTAAAAACAGCCACACACCTCTGCGTAGTTTAAAGAGGGGCTTAACGGGACAAACTGCCAAGATGGCGCAGGTTACGATCCGCCTCTTTCAGGTAAAGTAACTGCATCTCCCATGATCCTTAGCGCTGTGACGTTGGCGATTTCGCCTCACTGCTTAACGGCTGTTTTAAACACATTTATAGCCAAAAGTTAAAAATAATAATAATAATAATAATAAATATATATATATATATATATATATATATATATAATTTTTTTTTATTTTTTTTATTTTTTCTAATGAATATTCGCTTGTTGAGACTTGATTTAAGCAAAAGCTCAGGAATACACTCAAAAAGATGGTTTAGAACTCCCCCAGGCCAAAGTCTGTCATTAAAATGTGGCTGCAGTACAATGGAAGAGTAGCTTATTACTATTATTGGGTTTTCTTTGGGGTTTTTTTACACTTCACATCAGTTTTTGATTTGAGGTAAATAAATACTTTAAATGTAATAAATGAAATGGTACCAAGTGATCGTGTTGTGCATGCAGTTTTAAATTATAGTACCATATGTTTATCAAACTGACATTAACAGTGAAGTTTGTGTTGATAAGTCCTGCTCAGTGACTGCAGATCTGATCATAGATCTTTTTATTCTTACGTTTGTTCCCTGTTTGCTGAGCAGAGTAAAAAAAAGCTGAGTGAAACTCATCCTCTCAACTGCCAGGCCATGGAGACAAACACATCACAGTGAGATGTCAAGCTGGAGTTCACCTAAAGTTTAACAGTCGTGTGCCAGAGTTTCAGAAAGAGTTTGAGTTTTCCAGTATTGCTGCACTGTTGGTAGTTTAAGGTGGATCAAAGTTTTGCTGCATATTTTAAAGGCAAAGTCAAACTATCCTCTTAAAACTCTTTGTTTGCCCACTGTTACCCTCTGGATTTGACATGTGCTTGTCTACCTGCCACTACGCTTTTTAAGCCAGTCATTCTACATTTCTTTGCTTTGATGCAGATGACACACTGCTGTATGTGTCAGTCTAATGCAACAATCTGAGAAAGATGTTCGATCGAGAGGCGTTTCCTATCAGCTCTGAAAGTCTCAGTAACCATCAGCTATCACTGTGGCGTTTCAGAACTTTAGGTCAGCCAACAGACATCCAGTTAGTGGATATCAAAGGCAGACTTCCTGTTTGGTGCAGCAGGCATACTTTGTCTCCGGTACCTGGTTGCAGCACTTTAATGCAATATCAGTACATCACAGAGGGTCCACATACAAGTTATTTACTGTACTAAGAGAAAAACACCAAAGCTGCCATCCAGAGAAATTTGGATTTGTACTTCTTTTAATTTATATAGTGCCACAACATAAAGCAACAACCATCTGGACCTGATAGCGTGCGTGAAAGTGCGTACCAAAGCGCAGGGTGATGGCGATGGACAGGAGGATGGGACACTACAGTGAACGTCTTTTCTGCTGCAGGACTTTGATCTATGCACACTGACAATGGAGGCACATGTAAGTTTGTTCATTGGCCCTCCTCTCGCCCTTTGTCATAGCACCTCCTCTCTTCCCCTCTCCACCACCTTCTGCTGGAAGCCCCTGCCGTGACCGCGACGGGGACCGCCTCCTCTGCCGCACAGGTTATTGGCTCCTCCTCTGCTCCTGGAGCCACGATCGTCCCAGTGGTGCCGTGCAGGTCCAGCAGCCCCGGAGTGTGGGGCAGGTCTGTAGTGGCCTCTCCTCCGTCCACGATGGCCTCGACTGGCTGCAGAGTCTGCAGCGTCTTTTGGGAACTCTGTTTCCAAACCCGACTGACATGTGGGCACCTGCGCCTCTTGTTCCATCGCCTTGACACCCCCGTCCGTCTTTGAGGGACATAGTTCTGGGTTTCCTTGCACCTGTTGGCCACGATTACCCTGAGCTTTAGCTTTTGCTGGCTTCTCAGTACAGTCTGAAGACAGAGAGAGTTTGTCCAGGTCCTCTGTGATGGGGCCGACTCTCTCGTGATGGGGTCTGGACCTTCCTCCTCTTCTCTGCCCCCTCACCTGGTGCTGATGCCTCTGTCCCAGAACTCCTTTACAGTGGGAAAGCCCGGGAACAAACTGGTCTGCTTTGTCACCAGTTTCAGCAGGAACGTTAGAGGCTGAGGAGATTGGAGGGCCCGGAGGCTCATCGGCATCCAGATTTCCATTTTCAGCAGCAGGTGGAGCCTACGAATGTCAAAATAAATGTATT
Organism: Neolamprologus brichardi; assembly: GCF_056152115.1. Classification (NCBI taxonomy): domain Eukaryota; kingdom Metazoa; phylum Chordata; class Actinopteri; order Cichliformes; family Cichlidae; genus Neolamprologus; species Neolamprologus brichardi. The sequence goes on from NC_142107.1 coordinate 24,468,084, forward strand.
TATACATTGAATACATTCAAAACATCGTTTAACACATTAAAGTCAACGTGTTCTGCTTATTTCCGGTTACCAAGCTGTGTTTGTTCCTCTTTCTTTAAGTCAACTTTTCTGATTGGCTGCTCCTCTCTCTCTCTGCCTGACACGACCATATAAAGTAAATCCCCTCTGGATGACATCACTCAGAGCCAAGAGTAGAAAGAAAAACTGTGTGAAACTGAGTGTTTGGTTCACAATGATTACTCTGATCTTCTCTGAACTCAGGTATGTGCGGTCAGGGTCACAACGCATCCTTCGCCATTACCCCCGTTTACACTGCAGACAGGGAGCGAGTGCCTCACACACATTCTTACCTCGTTGATGTGGATGAGAAAGCGGTTGGACTCCACTTCGGGGTCAATGATCCCTCCTCTAGACCTCTGACTTTCCAAAAGCTTCTGGAGTTCACGCCACTTCTGCTGAAAGTCTGAACCGATCGCCGCCTCGTCGAGCTGACAGGAGAAACACGAAGCCCGGTAACGTTTACTGGCGACATCAGACAAACATCTGTTAACAGGTGAAATAAGAACAAGCTTTACCTCGGGCAGCTGAGGTGCGGGAGACGACAGAAGCTGAGTAACGTCGTACGTCAGAGGCTCTCTGCACACCGGGCACACCACGCTGAGCTCCTGTCAGAAGAATCAAAGGCAGAGTCAGAAAGTCTCAAAGTGATTAATCCTCCGTGCAGCTGCTGACGTCTGACCTGGTGGTCCGCTCTGTCTCTGGTCTTGTCCTCCTCCAGCTCCTTCTCCCTCTGCTGGAGCTCCCCCTCAGAGTGGCTCACGTAGCGGCCGAGGCAGTGTGAGTGGAAGTAGTGGTAGCAGCTCGTCTTGGTGAACGTCTCTCCCTCCTGACAAAGCATGAATGAGTTTACTCACGACTCTTTCCACTAGACTCCATCTCTGTCGTTTTCCAGCACGACTGAGTACCACCTAATGTGCTTGGCGTTGTTATAGCAACATGGCCAAAAGTCCCGTGACTTCATTTGTATTTGACACAAACAACAACAATGGAGGGCGTTGAGGCGGTGATAAGATGATAAGACTGCGTGTGGAACCTTTTCTCTCACTGCTGGGTTTGATTTTTGTGAAAGCGTCGCCCTCCTGACTCATCGAGCGATGCTCCTGACTGGCCAGTCGGCAGCATGCAACCTGCTGATGTCACATTTTCTCAGATCGTTCGGAAGTAGGTACTGAAAAAGTACCTGAGAACAGGTACTAATAGAAAACCCTAAAAACGAGTCGAGTCGAGCTGATCTGAGTAGATACTGTTTCAGGAACCACCTACAGAAGAGTCACAAAAAATGTTGAGGCGTCTCTTTCTGGGTCAGGAGGAGGATTGAATATCCAAAACAATAAATTCAAGACAAAAACAAAAGTCTTTGTCCTGATTGTGTCACTTTCACAGAGGCGAGCACCAGAGATGCTGAGCTGTTAAACAAGTTCACGTTTATTCACGCCAGCTAACTAGATGATGATGATGATGATGATGATGATGATGATGTGGTGGCTCTCTCTGTGACACCAAGCTGCAAACAAGCGAGGTGGAGAGTAAGCAGATGGTCGCCGTGCTTTAAGCCCCGCCCTGCAGCGCTCTGATGTAGACACGAGGAGAAGCGTGACACCGTGTTGAAGTATAACCGCTCGACCACCATGTTTGACCACGTTCAGCACAAACACCAGGACGCCAACCTGCACGCTCAGTTATCTGAGTGTTTTGTGATCCTGTTTAATCAGCTGCCATAAAAAATAAACCCCACAGCACAGATGTTCCTGGTAAATAATTTTAATGGCCCACTTCCACCCACCCACTCAACCCACCCACCACAGGCAGCAGGTACCCATTTCCTGTGAGTGGGCCCTCCACCCTTTTCCCTGAGAATCACAGTGTCAGACATGGAGGTGCTGATTCTCTCTGACAGGTGGAAGTTCTTGTTTGATGAAGCCACAGAACCACGTCATCTGCACAAAGCACAGACGCTATGCTGAGGCCACCAAAGCGTTCGTCCATAAACGTCACAGAACAGGTGCCACAGGGCAGCGCTGCTGGATCCAACACCCGCGAGAACAAGCCCGACATAGAGTCCAAACCAAACTCTCGCTGCAGCCGTACGGAGACGGCAATCAGAGGAACAAGAGCAGGCGTGGAGACACGAGCAAACACGGTCGGCGCTGAAATTACCTCAAAACGCAAGCTGAGGTAAGACCACAAGTGTATAAACAGCCCCGTGGGAAGCATTCAACACAGGAATGTGGCGACTCACCTTAAAGCCGTAGAGACAAATGACACAGTTCCCATGAGGAATATTGCTTTCAGTCAGGATTTCTTTAGCTTTCTGCAGGAGAAAGATCAAAGCAAGACTTTAAGATAAACCCAGAGAAATGACACATTTTATCCCAATGAGAAACAAACAGCATGTATAACAACCTCAATGAGCTGATACAACATGGGCGAACCCAGACAGGACTGAGCCTCGAGCTGAAGACACTTTTGGACACTAAGAGAGAAGAATCAGAGGGTTTTACACTCAGTGCTGAGAGTTTGTGAGCAGAAGGGACTGATGCTGGGAGATGAGTCACGTCCTCACCTGCTGAGTTTGTCATCAGAAAGCCCGCGGGGGTTCCGGATGGAGATCCCCGGAGACGATGAGGGATACTAAACACAGAAGAAGAAAACACTCCTTTCAGTTCAGTGAAAGCTGCAGAAAGATGTCAGCTGTTCAATCAGTGCAGAGTGTGACGTGACCATGAACCGCGACCGTGAGATTTGTTGACACCAAAAATGTAAACATGAGCTTTTTTATCCCTCACAGCACATGACTGTTAATAAACCCTCCACTAACGGTCTTCTGTGTGTTTCTGTCTCGGAGTTAACAAACGTTTCTGCGAGCTGAGCCGGTGAAAGGCGAACCTGCTGATCGAGGCTCAAAGTCAGCGTGAGCCGGACGAACTGTGAGACGGAGTCCTCGGCTGTGGACGGGTACAGGTCCAGGCTCACCTCCCAGCCCCTGAAACAAAAACAAAACTGCATCACCGATCACAGAACCTCCCACCGAACTCTGTCGAGTAGGGCTGCCACAAACGATTATTTTGATAGTCGACTAGTCACCGATTGATTTTGCGATTAGTCGACTAATCAGATCATCATCCATTGGACGTAAAACGTACAGCTTATTGCACCAGCATGCATCTGCTCTTATATAACTATCATTAGCTTACAGCTTTAAGTGTTTAAGGTATGTGCTAACTAAAAATAAAGGCAAGATGATAGTTTATTAAATTTTAATGAAATTTGCAGATTGTCTCGGTGAAGTTTAATAAACTCCTTGCTATCTAAAATATAACAGGACACCGGAGTAAATTCTCGAGCATCTCACACTTCTGATAATCAGCTGTCTGCTTGACATTTATTCAGCTGTGTAAAAACTATAACTTTAATCTCAGCCAAACCGATTTACTCAGGAACAAATAAAATACTAAAAAAAGCCAAACAATAACATTTTTAAGTTATCTAAGTGACTTATATATGTTTAACCTGAGTAGCGAAAGACGGCGGTGGGTTTGAAAATGATTTGCCGGGAGTCCGGTGTTCTCACGGCTCTAGTTAGCCTAGCCCCCGGCTAGCTATCGAGCTAGTGGGTAACAGACGTCTCCGAAAACGTCGGAGCGCTTTTGAAAATATGTGGTGTCTTGATAAACTGAGCAGATATTTGAGGTTTGCACAGCTACATTCTCGCCTGAAAATATGTTAAACGTTTATTTTGTGACCCAGAAAGAATAATAAGAGTAATATTAAAACTAACTAGCTGCCGCCATTGTTGGAAACTGAGCTGGGCTGCGCTATGAATTCTGGGACACAGCTTCTTCTTCTTCAGGATTTAACGGCAGCTGGCATTTTTGTACATGCAGTGCTGCCATCTTCTGTTTCAGTCCGTTATTACACTCTTAAATTCTACTACTTATTCCTGCGGCTTTTGCGATCTTACAAAGCTTAAAATGACACGTCGACTATTAAATCAGTTGTTGACGCTTTTAATAGTCGACGTAATCGTGACTAGTCGACTAATCGTGGCAGCCCTATTCTGCAATTAGAGATGATTCACAAATGGAAAACATTCAAAACATCATCCACTCTTCCAGGAGGGGAGGGCCCAGCACATTCACCCCAAAGTGTTGCCAGGAGAAACGAAGCCATAGCAACATGGCAAAGCTGCGTGGGAAGAAACAAGACTTCAGGAGCAACGTCGTTTGGACTGACTAGAACAAAGTGCACCACAAACACCTCAGGCCAGCTGTCAGCATGTGGTGGGTGAAGATGATGATGATGATGATGACTTGAACACCTTGCAGTTACTGAGTGGACCATAAACTGTTCTGTACATCAAAGTGTTCTAGAGTGTGAGACCATCTGACCCGCAGCTAAAGCTTTGGATGATCCCAGAGCAGCAAATCTCCAAACAAGGAGCTGCAGTGATCCAGAGTCCACACCTCAGGCTGAGCTGGGACCTTCAGAGAGCCAAGAGGACTAAGTTCCTCCAAATGATGACATTTAACACCTGTACAAGTCTCACCTGTCCAACACCAACCAGCACTAAAGCTAACCCAGCTGCTGTTAGCTCACCTGTCCTCTCTCGTGTCCACCTGCAGCTCGTCCAGGTAGATGGACTGCAGCACCTCGATCTCAGACTGGACGCTGCGGACAAGAAAACAGCGCAGTCAGTGTGTGCGGCTGTATCTCTGCGACATTTCATAACCGGCTAAAATTAGCGTTAGCATCTTAGCTCGACACACCAGCAGACCTGCGGTCAGATTTTACTGCGCGGCGGCACCGAGCGGGTTAGCCGCGGGTCACACACACGCGGACACGACATTAGAGAAGCTTAGTAGTCACACTTCACACACTCATCCAACAAACTCACTCGCACTCGGCCGCCGTCATCATGATGCTGTGCGAGCCGGCAACAGCTAGCTGTGGCTAACCGGAGGTTGCGTATACACATACCTTTCAGAATAAAAGCATCGCAAAACAGACCGTGCTAAATACAATAAAATGTACAAGATATTTGTTGACAGATTCTCAGACATTTATCACAGAAAACACCATACAATGAAAAACTACACTGAGGCTGTGAAACCTTTGGATCGTAGTGGAAAAAAGCAACAAACTTCTTCGAACAAAGAGGAAACCACGGTGAGAGAGTCGGTGTGTTCAAAATATGTTTATGAAATAAAATATTTTTATTTAAAACGGATTTAAAACTCACTCATAAAATTACATTTAAAATTTTCGTTTTACCTTTTAAAACAAATTCAGAAAAACTGAAAATGTACATATATAAACGCAAATAATCCGTACTTATTTTAATCCACAGACTCTAAACATTGCTCTCTAGCGGTCACAGAACGCAACTGCAATTAATTTAATCTTATTAGTTTTGTTAATCCTAAAATTCTTGAAGGACTTGTGACTTCAAATACTGAGAAATTCAAGTAACTTTTGAAAATACTAAAATATTGCAGTAATGTCTGCTTAATGGGAAAAATGTATGATTAAATGATTAAATGATTTTTTAGTAATATCATTACGAAATCTATGATCAGCTGTACTTAATGCAAACTGATGTATGCAGTTCCCCAAATGACCAGCAGAGGGCAGACAACTCTCAAGATTTAATGTATAATGTCAAAACATGTCTTGATGCATTCTCAATCATCCAGGAAAGTAAATCTCCAAAAGTTGATTCTGTTCATCTGGACGTAGCGTTTTGTGGGAGAAACGTTTCGTCACTCATCCAGGTGACTTCTTCAGTCTCAGCTGACTGAAGGTTTCCCCAAATCTTATAAACAGTACATTTGCATTGGAGAATGTCAAAACATATTATTACCATATGTTTATGAAGGAATTCAAGATGATGATAGGCGATTTAAGGGAAAGGTGGGTTCTAAACCATCTGCGCCCCCTGGTGAGGTCTTCATTGGATCCGCTGCAGTTTGCGTACCGGCCTGGCATCGGGGTGGAGGACGCCATCATCTACCTCCTGCACCTCTGACTCACCTGGAGAAGCCTGGAAGCACTGTGAGGATCATGTTCTTTGATTTCTCCAGTGCTTTCAACACCATCCAGCCACGACTTCTGAGGGACAAGCTGGAGCCAGTATCCCAGTAGATACTGGACTACCTCACAGAATGCCGACAGTATGTGAGGACACAGGGCTGTCTATGCAAGACATAAACTATAAACTACATAGTTATAACATAGTTTTTCTACCACTACTCTTCCTATGTAAGTAATAGATATCTATAAGAATAGACGTGTACACGCACACTCACATGTAATATGAGTGTGCATCTAAATATACATATACATACATATACATACACATATACCTGCACACGTCCCTACACATAGAATGTGCATTATGCATGAAGTGACCGTGGATGTCCACAATGTCCAGTGACTTATGACACTGTGAGAAAAAATGTTAAAGTATTCACGTTTTTTTCTTTCTCCATAAAAAAAAGTTGATTTTGTTTTTCTCTAAATTCTTCGATCATTTCTGGATATGAACAACCGAGTACAGAACCATTTAAAAACGCAATTTTATCCTCATGACAAGTTCGCCACTGTTATGACAAACACCAGCCCACAGAGCCACTTCCTGTGAACTTCAAAATAAAATCTGCGAGGATTTACAATGCGCACTGTCTGACAGTAGAGGGCAGCATATGGCTCCTTGGCGTCAAAATCACGAGAAGAAGAAGAAGATTCACGAAGAAGAAGTAAACCAGCGATACTGAAGAACATGTAGTTTTAGTTCAGAGTAATAACAGAAACTGGGGCTTGTCACTACCCGATCCGTACCGGAAACCCGATCGGTACCCCGCATGCGCAAATCTTACGTCACTTCCTCTCTTTGCCAACATTGCGACATTCAGTATATTTGAATGATACGGTTATCGCCCAGTTAGCTCCTAGCATTTCTCAACAGCTCTGCCTCCTTTCCGACTGCCCGGGACATTTAAACAATGGATAATCCGTATACAAACAAATTCATGCTTTTCTCCTCAACAGAGAGCGTTCCCCGATTGAACAAAAGCGCCGTAAAATTAGAAGAATGGCGCCTAATTACAGACGTAATAATATTGATTTAGCAATGTGTCACATGAAGATTCAGCAGCCAGATTAAGTGTTTACTGACAATTGACAGTGATAGCGGACATCATCATCACTATTCCAGTCAATCCTCTCCACACAGACAAGCATAAACACACTCGACTATCGCTAAATCAAATTTAACACACGTTTGTAATGACGCTAATTCAGTTTACAATAGGGTTCATTCGCTCGGTCAGCAGGTGGCAGTATCCTCGTACACTGGGGAGTAAACTGCCATTAAACGAACAGAAGAAGAAGAAAACCCCTGCACGTGCGCGGTACGGATCGGGTAGACCCGATTTGTACGGTCCGACTTTGCACATGCGCAGTAAGGATCGGGGAGTCCCGATCCGTAACTATCTTTTTATTTTTCGTTTTTGTCTACATTGTACTGAAATGCTTCATTATTGCAAACATTTTAAGATATACTTATTATTCTTAACATCTTAACAGATACTCTGACCCGTAACTATCGTAAAACGCTACGACCGGAAGTAGACACCTTTCGCGCATGCGGGGTACCGATCAGGTTTCCGGTACGGATCGGGTAGTGACAGGGCTGATTTTAAGCGATATTATTCTTAGACATGAGTAATACCCACCGGAAACATGGAGCGTGTTTGTAGATGTTCTGGAGCTACGTTATAACCGGATAGAACCTCCACAGTTTAAATGTGGGACACCGAGAAGCTGCTTCGCGGTTTGTGAGGAAAAGTGTGAGAAAATGGAGGAAAGTGCGATGGAACCGGACTCAGTGGAGATGTCTGGATCCGGACCGAATCCCGGGGTCGCTGAATCCTGGGAAACCGTCACTGCGGCGCTGGTGAGTGGCTTCCTACTGGACACCTGCAGCTATGTGACTGTAGCATAACGAGCAACCGAACTCCATTAAAAAATCTCTCGATTTAACGTTTTGTTGGTCGTAGATGTGGTTTGTTAGCAATTTGAGAGGTTTTAAGACGTCACATTAATCAGGAGAAGTTTTCGGTTAAATTCGGCTTGTATGTATCGATGTCATCTTAATGGTCCTAATCTGTGTTGTTTCCCCTGTCTGCTTCCTACTGAGTTCATTATTGGTTATTAATCCTCATAAATTTAAAGTAAACTGTGACGTGATGTCCATAAACAGCCAAGCTTGCAAGTTACAAAACAGAGGGAATAAAAATGAACACAGAGGTGAAACAAGTCTGCGAACTTTCACAGTTAGAGAAAGACCACAAAGCTACACAAATTCAACTGTAAGAAATGTAAAATGAACACAGATTAATAAAGCAAGTGCAAAGACTCAAAAGGAGCGCACAGAGACTCGGAGCAAGATGCAGATCAGGTCAAAAAGAAGCAAAACAACCACAAGGGTTAGTGAAATTGAACAAAAAACAAAAGCTGAGACACAAACTCGTCTCCTCCTCTGTACGAGGGTCATCGGTCAGTCTTGAAATCCAAACTGAAACTCGCTGTGAAGAAACCCTGTCAGCCATCACCAGCACCTGTGCATCCTGTGTTTGTGTAACGCTGTGTTTTGGTTGCGTTCAGGTGTCTCCGGGTATCTCGGTGTCAGAGCAGAGCCTCTCAGACTCGCTGGCCCTGCTGAACGATCAGGGTCTGGGCCGGCTGCTGGGCAGCTGGCTGCTGGAGACGCTGCAGATGCGTCTGTCTGCCTGCGTGGTTCCCGAGTTCTGGTCTGGCCTGAAGCAGCCGGAGAACGAGATGGAGGAGAAGGACAGGGTCTGGGTTCTGCTTACGGCCTTCAGGACTCTGCTGGACAGGCTCGAACCTTTTCTGGGTGAGTGGACCATCAGAGAGTTGATGGGTTTTCTCTGCGAGCAGCATTCAAACTTCTCCTCCTTACAGCTGGTTTGGAGAAGCTGGGGGCGTGGCAGGATGAGGGCCGCGGGGGTCTGTGTGGACCAGGATCCAAAGCCCTCAAGGAGCGAGCCTTCACCACCATCAGGGCTCTCCTCCTCTTCTCCCCGGCTCCCGTCCTCCAGGAGCGAGTGCTGGAGTTTTACAGCCGGACCTTCTCTGTCTACATGAACCGAGAAGGCAGCGGTGAGGACGCCACCGAGGCGCCCGATGGCCCCGACGGCGGGGCCTGCCGGGGCTGCTGGGTCCCCGTGCAGCAGTGCTGGTGTCAGCAGGCCCTGGAACACCTGCAGGAGCTCAGCCACATCCTGTGAGTCAGGCTTTTAATTTGAAACAGTTGACGTAACGAGGCAGGAAGTTGGC